>NW_026020742.1:80892-163392 GCF_900185275.1 Solanum verrucosum
TTGTTTGAACCATAGATCTGCCAAACAGTCCAGGCAAAGAACTTTATTACTCAAGATCTACCAAACAATCCAGGCAGTTCTTTATATCTAGTAAGTTGGTCATAATGCACCTGTATTTGAGAATTACCAGCAGAAAGTTAAAGAACTTTATGTGTTCATGTCTTGCAAGGATGACAGAAATACCCAGAAAACTCCTGGAGGTCTCATCTATAGGCAAAGATGGAACAATATGTATTTTGTTACTAGTGCTGCATTCCTTGCCACTACTTATTCTGACTATTTGGCCTCTGCTAGCAAATACCTCAAGTGTTCTTCTGGTTCTGTTTCTCCGAATGAGCTTCTCTCATTCTCTAAGTCTCATGTAAAGATTTTAACTTTGATAGAGTGCTACAAGCTTGTATTATGACGATTCATCATAAATTGAAGCATGGAACTAGCAATGTGTTATTTGTGAACTAATCATCATGTTTGATGTTGTTCTAGGTGGACTACATTCTTGGTGACAACCCGAGAGCAACAAAATAGATAACTAATATACGGATCAAGACTACAATGATCATTAGACCAGTAGACAATAATATGATAAATTAACACAGTTTATAATTTCACTATACCAACTGAAAAACAACAACAACAACAAGAACCAAAAGAAAAAGATGATCACTTAGACTGTTTATGTGTACATGACGCGCAATTAACAGTTTGTCAATTAATCCATATTAAACAAGAAAGAGAAATTAGTTGATCTTGTGATCATATAAATGTTAGGATTTACGCAATTAAAATAAAATTCAATTTTTTAATGAAATTTCTTTAACATTTCTTGTGTGAACACCTGGACCAAGTGATGATGGTTGTTGACAATCTTTAATTGGATTATTAGGAACCTATTGCAAAAGAGGAAGACTATTATAATTAAGAGAAACTAAGTTTTCATCTAAAAAAGTATTTTTTTTGTGAGCAACACAATTATTTCACCTGCCTGATTTTAAATTTGCATCAACATTAATTCCCAAAGACTCTACATATTCTTGTATTCCTTCATTCACTTTATCCGTTATAATTTCTTCCATATCCATTTTTGCTTCCGATAATTTTCTCTCCATCACTTTGTCATTCTCTTTTGCTTCCTCTTTCGCTTCTAACAACTTTTTATCCGTCGCTTCCATCTCTTTTTTGCTTCATACATCTTCTCTGTCATCTCAATTTTCATAGCTGAGGTAGCTTTTGAACTTCCATCTCAACCCTTGTATCAAAATCTCTTTTTTCAACCTGAGATCGTTTATATACGGGGCCATATACTAAGCTAGGAGATGCTCCTTTTCCTAGAGTTCGGACAATTCCATGAGTGTCTGATCCCATTACTTGGGAGTACACATCATTAGGAGCACTTCCAGGGACATTCAACTCAGGATACACCTCGCCAAGATCATCCATTTGTTTCTTTTTGAAAGAAAGGTAAAGTAATGAGAAGTTTTTTTAAAATTATTGCAATAGAAAGAAAGTACCTATATATTTTTAAAGAGTAAGAGTTTACCAAAACTTCACAAGATATCTCATTTACTAGTTCTTTATTCGCTCTAATGTGAGTTTTTTTGAACACCTCAATACGAGTTGGCTTTACACCATTATTCATCTTTGTCATCTGTTTGAATAGTAAGAGATTGACATTAAATATTCATGATAAGTATTATTTAATATATAAATTATAGAAAATAAATAGTGATTACTTTGTACATTGTCTATAATTTGAGAATGACTTTTTCTCCCTGATGTGTGAGGCATAGTCAATTTTTTTCGACTTTCTTTGTTTCTCTCACTCTTTTCCTAGAAATTTGAACACAACAATATATAAGAGGGCATGCACAATCTTGAATATATAAAAGAAATAGCCAAGAAAAAATATAAAAAAGTAGCATAGTTGAGTTTCACAAGTGCAATCAATTTCTATACAATAACATTTTGTGCAGGTTGGCAAACTGGACATGTACAACAACATTATTTCTGCCATTTAGAAGAAAGGGACATATCAGAAAGAACTTCTAGTTGTTCTACAATAAGAAGTATAATCAGGGAAAACACGACTTCAATAATTTATGACAACTTCTATGAAATTCTCATTTAGTAGAACAAATGCAGAAATAGAAATCTAGCACATACATTTGCTTCTTTTGAGCTCCAATAATGAACTAATGAACGCCACTGATCTTCTTCGACTCTATCTGGACAATGAGCTAAACACTCAATATCAGTGTTATATGGGTCATATCCAATGGTTTTTGCTTCATGCTTTGATTCTTTCCATTTAGATCCAAATGACATCATCAGTATGCGTTTCATGTCATCAGTTGCGTCAGTATTTTCCTGTACATACATTTAATATACAACTCATTTATAAAATAAAATATAAAAACAAAACATCTTAGTATATAGGTTTTGTGTATACTAAGAACCTTGATATGAGCCCATATTATATCCTTGTACATACTAGGTACAAGCCTCCAATCTTTATGATTCAGTGGTGCTAAGATGCCATTTCATGCTAGCACACCAAGTTTTGAACTCAATCTAGTTCCTTCTGACCCAATAACTTGATCATGTTCATTCAATTCAATATGTAAATTTCCACCATCTTTCCCCATCCCGAGTGCATCATAGTGGGACCCCTAGTTCGCTTAGATTGCTCTTCACTCTCATTAGAATCTATAAATAATCAAAGATAAAAAGAGGCAAATTTATTATTTTTATAAACATTATCTAACTATATTATACTATGAAAGGAAGAATAAATATCATGAGATTTAATACCTAGAAGATATTTTGTATCATGTAATTCATCTCTTTCATTTTGTGGCCAATTTTGGGGTGATTGAGGCATTGACATACTTCCGATTTGTTGTTTTTGTTGCTCCGAAGAATCATGTAAAAGCTCACCTTGACTAGAATTTCTCAGTCTTTTTCTTGCCATTTCAGCGAAGTTCCTTAGCAGCTATGAATCCTGCCAAATTTAAAATAGTTTCTACTATATAAAAGTATAAAATAATATCTAACTATTATGTCAAATAATAAGATATATAAACATATGACATTTTAACAGCTGAATGAAGAGTAAAAACATCAAAGTCAATATTGTTCATAAATGAATTGTATTGAAATAGTGATTATACTACTATAGTAACAAAAACTAAGATAAGTTGTCATCTTCATCATATGCTTCATTACTTTCCAAAGTTTCTGGGTCAATTTCTAATCCTGGTACTCCTTCTCTAACCCATTCAATGTCTTCTTCAGTTTCAAATGTTGTGTCATCCAATTGTTGTTCAGGCCACAACTCCATATGTCCTTCCTTATGCTCAATTGTTGGTGTGTCATCACCTAAATCATAAAAACCTCTTGGCTTAAGTTTAACAACCATTCGCCATTCCTTTTCCATAGGATGATCGACATAAAACACTTGTTGAGCTTGAGAAGCAAAGATGAATGGTTCATATGATAACTAATGTCTTGTATAGAGTAGATGTTTAAAATTCACAAGAGTAAATCCATAATCATCTTTCTCAATAAGCCCCTTGCTATTGTTCACCCATTTACATTTAAACATTACAAACTTGAGATTCTTGGAATAATATAACTCAATTATGTCTGTGAGGATTCCATAAAAAGAAACCTCTGCAAATATGGGATTTTTATCTTTTGTGCTTGCATAACTTTGAGTGATAGCCTTTAACATAATACCACTATTTTGAGTTTTTTCTCTTAGCATCACGAGACTCTGTTAAGTATCTAACTCCATCACATATATAGCCAGTCATTCTTTTGCTTGTATTAATGGGCCAATAGCTAAAGTTTGAATATCCTCAAATATTTTTTCACCAGCCATATGCATCTTCTCGACCTAGCATTCAAAAATAAAGATGTGATCTAAAAGTTATAATTACCTATATAGTAATATATGAGCAAATATTTTAGCTAGTTGATACTTACATGATTTCTAAACCATAGTTGAAATCTTTCATTATGAATTTGATCCACATTATGTCTTGATAGACGAGGATTTTCCTTCTTGATTTCTTTTATGTGTTCACTACGGAAGTAAAACACATAACTATTTAATAAAAAAATTGAAAGAAAATTATTTAATAATTAATTACTAAGTATAAATTATGATTTAAGACTTACTCACGATATGAAGTCGTGGAGGTAGAATTAAATAAAATATATATGTGGGCTTGAGCACGTGTAATGTCATCAAGCATAAATCCTTTCTCTCTACTTGATCGACGACCCTCTTGGTCTGTCGTTTCATTAGATAAAACATCATTTCTTAAAGGTGGATTAGACTTAGTCTCGACGTCATCTAAATACCATGAGCAAAACGTCATTAATTCGTCTATCCAATGTCCCTCTGCAATCGCACCTTCTGGATAACGTCTATTCCTTACGTAGTTTTTAAGACAAAGCAAGAACCTAAAATAGACAATTATTAGCATACAAATACAATTTCTTGTAAGTATGATAAAAAAATAACAAAATGATACCGTTCGATAAACCACATTGAGCGATATTGTGAAGGTCCTCCCAACATTGCTTTTTCAGCTAAATGGATAAGTAGATGTTCCATGATATCAAAGAAAGATGGAGGAAATATTCTCTCCAAATGACATAGAGTTATTGCAACTCGATCTTGGAGTTTTTCTAAGTCACCTATCTTCAGATCTTTTGAACAAATGCCCCTAAAGAAATTACTTAATTCAATCAATGGCTTAAGTACATTCACTGGCAGGAGATTCCACAAGGCAATAGGAAGGAGTTGTTGCATTAAAATATGGCAGTCATGACTCTTCAACCCATGCATTGTGCATTGGTTGAGATCAACACAACTTGAGATATTTGAAGCATATCCGTCTGGCACTTTCACATCTTTTAATACTTGTAAGAGGATGCCTTTTTGTGTGTTACTCAATGTGAAACATGCAGGAGGAAGATATTATTTTCCATTAGCCGTTTTCTTAAGATGCAAAGCTTTTCGGATTCCCATCTCTTGTAAATCTAAACAGGAGTTTAAATTATATTTTCCTTTTCCATCAATATTCAATAATGTCCAAAATATATTGTCAAAGAAATTCTTTTCAATATGCATCGTATCAAGATTATGACGAATCATATTGTCTTTCCAGTATTCCAACTCAAAAAATATGCTCTTTTTGTTCCATATATTTTGCACCAAATTATCAACATCATCCCATTTCCTTTTACGAGATTTGGCCAATAGATCTTTACCAAATTTATTTTTAATATTATTCAATTGCTTAAGAATCTCAATTCCCGTCAACCGTTTAGGTGCTCCATCTAACTCCACAAGGCCATTGCATGCAACTTTATCTTTTCGAAACTTGTGTCCATGAGATAACCATCGCCTATGAAACATGAAATAATATTTTCGCCCATTTTTCAATCTTCTAGATTTAGTTTTGGTAAGACAACATGGACAACCATATCTAGTTTTCACACCATATCCTGATAAGTTACCTAACGCTGGAAAATCACTAATTGTCCAAAGCAATGCTACACGCATTTGAAACATGTGATTGTTTGATGCGTCATAAGTGGCAACACCAACCCACAATTCTTTTAACTCATCAACTAAGGGTTGTAGATAGACATCAATATCATTACCTGGTGCACAAGGACCATCAATAATAGTTGATAATATCATATATGGTTGTTTCATGCACAACCATGGTGGCAAATTATATGGAATCAAGATAACAGTCCATGTGCTATGTGGGATAGACATAGACTTAAATGGACTAAAGACATCTGAAGCCAATCCAAGTCTAACATTTCGAGAATCTCTAGCAAAATCTGTATGCGCTTCATCAAATTTCCTCCAAGCAATACTGTCTGCAGGATGTCGAATTACCCCATCTCTAGTGCGACCTTCAGCATGCCATCTCATTTGAGTAGATGTTTTAGCCGACATAAATAGTCTTTGAAGTCGTGGTATTAATGGAAAATATCTAAACACCTTTGATGGAATTTTTGATGTTTCTGAACTGGAATTAACTGCACCTTTGAATTGTTTGTATCTTGGAGCTTTGCAAAACTTATAAGACGTTCTATCTTTCGTCTCATTCCAATAAATCATGCAATCATTTGGACACGCATGTATCTTTTTATATTCAAGTCCTAAATCTTTAATAATCTTCTTTGAATCATAAAAGGACTTGGGCAATGTTTCACCTTCTGGAAGCACATCTTTTAACAACTCTAATAGCATGGAAAATGATTTGTTACTCTATCCATTGAGACACTTTAAGTGTAATAGACGAACAAGGAACGAAAGTAGTGAATACTTGCTTCCAGGATATAACTCACGTTCAACTTCTTTCAGTAAGCTAAAGAATTCTTCAGTCTTCTTATCAAAACCCATGTTATGTTGATTTGACCCATCAAATCCTTCTGCACTAGTGTCCTTATCAACAAAATTAGATGTAGGAGGAATTCCAAATGTTTCATGTAACATGTCTTGCATCTCATCACCTTTATCTAACTGATTGACCAATTTTGATGAAAATAGCTCCTCACCGTGATAAATCCAACTAGTGTAACTAGTTAGAAATCCATCAACCACAATATGTTCAACAATCAAATCTTTTCGAACAAATTTCATATTACGACACTTTCGACATGGACACAATATTGCAGATGCATCTAGCCTATCTAATGATGCAAAATGAAGAAACTTTTTGGCTCCATTCTCATATAAAGGATCAAGCCTATTCAATATATTTATCCAACTTTTATCCATTAAGTATATAACCTATACATATAGCAAACAAGAATTATACCCTCATACTATTAAAGACTAATACCTCCATACTATTAAAGAAAACAACAAAACACATACTAACCTGCAAAGTCCACACAAAGAGTCCTGAAATTGATATCAATGTTCTTCCACTACGGTTGCTTTCTTTGTAATCTTCAAACTGCAAACCAATAGTTAAATTTCAACAAATCAATATAATGTATGAAGGCTAGTCATGTGAAATTATCAGTACTTGAGGTAATATACTCACCTCAAGTAAATCAAGTAGTAAAAGAGAAGAGGAAGAGAGACAAAAGGTGAATTTATGGTCGAATTTGGAGAAAATGAGACAAAGAAAGAGGCTTGGTGGGAAGTGATGAGTCATTGTGATGTTTTTGATGGAATGTGGGTGAAAGATGATGCTAACCCTATGTATGAACTTGGTTCTTGTCCTTTTATTGACGAGTCATTTGATTGTTATCAAAATGGAAGGCCTAATAATGGTTAGCAGAACTTTAGATGGCAGCCTAAGCACTGTAATATTCCTGGACCCTGCATATAGCATGAGTTGTGCACAAGTCTGTCCTCTTTTATTTTTATGCATTTCTAGGCTTAATTTTGGTAATGTTCTTTTTGTAAAACAGTATTACTTCACTTTTCAGGTTGAATGCCAAAGAAATGTTGGAGCTTTTGAGAGGAAAGCAATTAGTCTATGTCGGTGACTCTCTGAAGAGGATATGTGGGAATCAATGCAGGGTTTGTCTGCTCAGAAATTCTGTTGAAGACAAGAATAGAGTTTTTGAGGTATCTGGAAGAGAGACTTTCTAGAAAGAGGGTGCTTATTCTTTTATATTAGCAATAAGTTTCATAATTTCACTTGTCTTCCGTTCCCACTAATGTCAAAATTATCCAACAAAATGTTGTTGCATCTTAGTAAACGGAGATGAAAGGACTGGTGGATGAGGAGAGAGTACGAGATTAAGGATGTATCTGTTGTAGATGGTGCATCTGCATTGCCTGAAGTAAAGTTTTGGAAATTAACAATCTAACGGAACAATGAAGACAAAGGTAATTGTACATCATTACAGGTTCTTCTCCAAGACTTGTACATGATGCATCTAAATTGCTCGATAAAAGAAGTCAATTAGGCAAAGTGACCAAGCTGACTTAACAAATAAGACGTCTTGCATTATATGTCGGAATTAACTTGGTTCTTGTTGTTTGAATAACGACAAAGCTTTTAAAAACTGAAATGAAACAAATAATGTCATACCATAACCAGGTATCATTTTTCCTAAGTTTGTTGGGAGTACAATACTTACCTGCAATTATAGGTTTGTTGTTCATACAATAAACTGTTCATATGACTGGCAAACTCAAAAAAAGAAGAATAACAAAAACAATACAAACAATGAGGAGAGACCTAAGACACCTCAAGAACAAATGGATATCCAGAAAAGTCAGAGTCATACAGGTAAAACTATTATTACTCACAACTCTTGTATTGATCTTGTTGAACCAGATCAGTCCAATAGTCCAAGTACAGTAATAATAATCCTTTTTTGGGCTATACCATAGTCTCCCGATCCTATGACTGCCTAAAAATCATAATCATGTCGTGTAAGACCTAATAAGGGTGATCAACTAAGAACTGAACAATAGAATATGCAGTCGACTGACAGGAAAAATAATTCAACATCACATATAGATTCAAGGTAGCATCATTACCAAGAAGAAGAGCCCAATCAGCAGGAAGAACAGTATCAAACTCAAAAAAAGAAGAATAACAAAAACAATACAAACAGGGGTCCTAATGTAGTCGATTCAGGTAAAGAAATTGATATTCATCAATTAAAGTAACATTAGCAAATAGACTAATCAATTTAATCAATTCCCTCAAATCAATAGCAGGCATAAACACACTTAGTAAATACAGAAAAAAATACTTTCATAAAATCACAAATCGTCACAATTGTTTGAATACCTGGGAATCAAATATTTGTAGGATGAGATGAATCCAGTAAAACCTACAAGAAAATATAAATTAAGAACTAAATTATGAAACCTTGAAACTTCACATGGTTCTGAAAATCAATATTTTTTTCAATTAGTTAACAGAACTTAACCCCAAAATCCTACTAGTGACTATGTGATCAAAGGTTTGTTTCAGTAAGATCATGAGTTTGTATGAAATAAAAACCTTAGGATTACCTGTGGATGGAGATGGCTACCATGAATTTCTTTGCTTGAGCGATGTGTTGAGGGCATGAGGCGATATACAAATAACTCTAGACTTAAGCAGGAGTAGGGTTTTTTTCTAGAGGGAAAAGTTAATCACATGAAAAACTAGAGGGAAAAGTTAATAAATTTTCTTTTACTTTAATAAACTTAAAATGAAAGTTTTATTTTTAAGCTAAATAAGATGAAAGTTTTCTTTTGAAACTAAATAAGATGAAAGTTTTATTTTTAAGCATAAATAAGATGAAAGTTTTATTTTTAAGCTAAATAAGATGAACATTTTATTTTTAAGCTAAATAAGATGAAATTTTAATTTTTAAGTTAAATAAGTTGAAAGTTTAATTTTTAAAACATACGACACAATCATGAAAATGCACAGACAATAATATTTAAGCTAAATAAGATGGAAATTTTATTTTAAGAATGAATAACTAATGCTTGCAAAGAAACTGTAAAAAAAAAAATTAATTAGGGTGAGGGTATTTTGTAAACAAACAACTTATCCGCAAAAATTATACAATGAATATTAGTTTGAATATGACAAACCAAACAAGCAATAAAAACTAATCCCAGCATAACTTATCCCAACATAACTTATCCCAGTATAACTTATCCCAGCATAACTAATCCAGCATAACTAGTATTCAAACCAAACTACTCCTAAAAGATATCTTTTAGCGGCTATAGTATAGATGCCGCTAATATTCGTCCAATAAAATGATTTTCATACAGATGGAGATAAGGAAGTTTAGGAAGATTAGCAAGCTCCTTAGATATTTCACCTTTCAAATTATTAAAACTTTACAGCTAAGGAGTGTTAAATTCTACTTCCCCCAATAAATCAACGTAGCAGTAGATACCATTGCAGTTCATAAGACATCTGTAAATCGCAATATAGGATGATGGAAAAAGAGGAAACTCAACTCCAACAACACCAAGACACTCTACTGCAAACAACAAGACACCAAGACAAAGGAAAACAAGTTGTTGTTAGTGACAGACCTCAGCAACATCTCAGATGACTTAGCTTTTATTTTTTAAAATGACATCTTTGGAGCTATTAACCATGATAATATTCAGTCATTGTTACATCTTGTACTTCTATTACAAAACAAAACTTCAACAGAGCAAATATTAAAAAAGTTGAATCCAAAAAAGAGAACAATGACAAGCATAAAATCGAAGAGACCACGCAAGATTCAGGTATGACTGTTGAAACTTTTTCTGATAATCAGAGTTTGCTTCAGCAAAAAGAGATGCATATGGATATGAACTGCAAAAAAGATCTAGAGGCCTTAACTAGTAAAATAGAAGAGGGCTGGAAACATGTGAAAAAGAAGAAAAGAAAAAGGAAAAACAATGAGGAGACTAACCAGGTGAAACAACAACTAAACAAGATGAAGGAAAAAAAAACATTTGGACGTTAACAGTAGCAAACATGAGAACAACAACATGTTCAATCACCTTGCTGTACAGGAGATGATGGACTTAAACATTGAGAATAATGATGTGAACGAGGACAAGGATCACGAGCAATAAAACGAACAAAACACATTGATTCCTAACAGAAGTACAAGATGGGACAAAGACCGGCAAAGCTATGTTATCAACTCTTTCAAGCATTTACATCACTAGATTATAGCAGATTGCAGCAGCTATATAAACACATGTCATTATTTGCAGATTTTACAAGTCAGGCTCGTACATTTGACAAGCACCATGGAATTAATAAATGGATAGAATAATGTGGGAGATCATTGACACTGACTGGACCAAAAACAATTCATTCTACTATTAAAATTGGAATACCAACAAGAAGGATCTTCTGTGAAAATTCAAACTAATTATCGTTCAGGAAAATGGATAGGTACCATACGAAAAGAAAAAACCAGTAACTGACAAACTTGATTGATATTCCTCTATTATAGATTACAAACACTAGGGAAAATTATAAATTAACTAAACAAAAAATGAAATCAATAAGCTTAAGACTCGTCCTACTCTTCAAAATTTGTATCAGCATAGCAAATAGGCGGAGGCATGCACTATAACAATCATTCATCCCGTTTTACCAGCAAAACTATACGAATGTTTCAGATAACTCCCCCCCCCCAAACCTTGAGGTCTGTGAATGTTGTCACTACCCAACTATTTTCAGAAAAATATAGATGACGTAGTCATATCATTACATCTTCTACTGACCAAAAGAACTTGTTTCTAAAATGCACCTGTAATGTCCTCCTTCAACTTGTTTCAGATAACTAGTTAGGATTAGGAGTTTCAAAATTTCCTATATAGCTACTTTACAAAATAACTACAGCCTATTCCTTGGTAAATGTTCCTACTTTGAAACCATCAGCATGGGCAAGTCAACATCATATATCTACAACATGCTCTGAATCTATTGTGTGCGTCTAACCCACACATCACGTGTTGCGCTCTTTTCACAGTTTCCACTAGACTAAATCCCTGGAGCTTCAGGAATTTTGACTTGTTGATCAGACCTTAGATAATAATTCATCTAAAAGCAGCTATAGAATTAAAAAAAGAGGCATCAACATGCTTTCCCAAAGAAATTAAATGCCAACACGACAAAGCATGCTACATCAAACTTCTCCATTTATGTTCTATTATTAACATTATGAAGGGCATGGTATAGTAACATGCTTTTCTAGTTGAGTTAGGATTCATGACACACAACTATGATTCTCAATCCGTTGATGATTCAAGTGATATAGTTCCTATTGAAGCCACTAATTTGAACAAAGTTAAATCACAACTGTCTAATCTCCAATTGAATTCTTTGGAATCTGGATGTTAAACTATAGTACAATTTATTTTACTCCATCAAAAAATGTTGCAGATTTCAGACCATACTCCAGGCTTTTGACAGAAATACTCGGAGTAAGCTAATTTAGTTCATTTTTTGGCAAATACCAGCATAGACAACCAATCCATGAAAAGTACAATAAAGTTCGCGTAATTCTACCACAAAATACACGAAAAGGGTAGACTAATGCAGTTGATTATTTAGCAAATTTGATAATTTCGAATTTTTCATCCACAAAAAGAAGAATCAAATTAACCTAATTCTACCTCCATTCATCTATACAAATAGCAAACAAATAAACTTACCTAGTGAACACAATCAGAAATTTGTACAAAACTTTTCGATCTATGAAGATTGAGATTAGGAAATCCAAAAAAGTGAGAGAAGTGAAATTTTTTTTACCTTAAAATGGATATTCTGATTACGAATCTAGTGAGTTAGCTAATGCATGCAAAGTTGTAGAAATGGCTGAGAAATGACAGAGTGACCGTCGCCGCCACCGGCAAACCCAGTGACATTCTGAACTTGTTCCTAGTGGAACCTCCTCGTCCTCGTTTCGACATCCCGACGGTGTTGTTCTTCACGATTGCAAAAAATTTGAAGGCTATAGAGAGATGATGGAAGTGAAAGAAGAAGATATGTGTGTGAAATGAATCCTCATTTTGGGAATTTTGCTCAAAAATAGTTTTTTTGTTTTTGTAGATAAAATGCTATTTAGCTTAACAAATACCATAGATATAATCATGTTTTTATTTATATAAAAAAAATAGCTAAAGGTTATAGAAAGTATATACCAATTAAAATACTGAAAATAGAATTACTGAACTGAACAGAATTTTTTGGTATTTTCATATTTGGGATGGTATTCGGAAGTAAAGTTTTAGAATTACGATATTTGGGTTTGGATGAGACACTAGTATTCAATATTTTTCCAATACAAAATTATTTACTTTATGAATGTCATATATCAACAGGTTTATAACTCATTAGTACAAAAAGAAAGTTAAATACTACATAAGCAACTCAAATATATGTCTTTTAGTTGTATCAATTTTAATTTTTTTGATGTCTTCTTACTTGTTTATCTTTTACTAGTATACGTGCCCGCGCGATGCGCGGATGACAACAAAAGGGAAAAAAATACATTATACAATAAGCACGAACTACTTTATAAAACTAAAGAGTACTTCTAAAGTAATATTGCTACAAAAAGTTAAATATAACATAAATAGTTAAACAATAACACTATGAAGTATTCAAAAGTCTAATTTGGTTTAAGACAATTATACTAATTAAGTTAAAATGTTAGCATATTTTACTCATAATTTGATGTCTTCATTACATTGGATGAATAGCAAGTATATTAAAAAATAGTTACGCTAAATATGGAAAACCACTCATCACAACAACAATAACCTACAATGCTTAAATCTCATACACAAAGCTTTATATTTAAATAAGAAATGTCTACAATAACTTAACAAAAAATTTATATCCAGCTTGAAATTATTTTTACATAGTTCAACTTCATCTATATATCTACCAATATTGTTGAGTAAATTCAATTTATACATTGCTCTCATCCATGTCCTCTTATTCATTTGAGTTCACTGTCTATCTACTCAAGTGTATAATAAAGAAATGAACATGATTATTATACAAGTGACTTAATTTATCCATGAGTCTGAATAAGAGGGACGCAAGAAAGACTAAAATTTGAGAATTCATATTACGTAAAAAAATAATAGCACTATAGGATAGAACAATTATATGAATCATCATGAATCAATAGTAAAGGTAGCACATAAATTACCAGACTTATTTTAATAATTGAAATCCATATTAAACTACTCAGTCATATATTACATATACCTTCTCAGACTTATGATCTCTATACCCTTTGACACTACATCCTTGCATATTGAAGAGCCAACAAAGCTGCTACCTCCAATTCTATGACTACAATCTGTCCAAACAAAGAAAAATAAAAATAGATTAAAGAGGAGTCAAACATGAAACAAAATAAATAAAATACAAAAACAAACATGATATATAAAACAAAAATCAAACACGGAAGAGAACATGATCCTCCGCCATAAAATTCTTCAGAATTTTTTCATTTCTTTATCGTTAGTTTCTTCTTTCTTTTCCTTCAATCATAATCAAGCAATTTCACACAATTGAGAGCGATGGCATATATACACACAACATACTATACTATACTTCCTCTAAATATGCTTTTATGATCTTTGTAAGTGTAATCAGATTTTTGTTTTACACATGTTTGGAATTGGAGTCATATTTAGAAGAGTTGATTTAAGAAGATGTGGATGATGTAGTTATTTTCCAAAGATGTGGATTATGATGTTTAGATGTTTTTTAGGGATAAGGTTAGTTATTGTTTGAAATTCAAATTTTAAATTAATTATTTAAAATTTATCATAGATAATTTAAGTTTTTTTCTTAAAGGACGTGGCTTCTTTGTCTTTTTTTTAATCCAGATTTAAATTATTTTCTTTCTATTATTGAATAAAAATAAGCCATGTTATCTTGATATAATTTAATAATCTATTTTTAAAAGGGAAAAAACTACCCTATTTCCCCTATGAAAATCCACAGTTTTAAATTTTTTATATTTTTTGACAATAAGTTTTAATTATTATTTTTTATTAGTAATTTAATTGTTTTTTTATTTTATTTTGAATTGAAAGTTTCCTCTTTTGATTATAGGCATGTTATCCGGATAGATTTAATAAAAATAATACTACCCATTTCCCCTACGAAAACCCACAGTTTTTATTTTATTTTTTTATTGACAATCGCTTTTTAAATTTTTATTTTTATTACATTATTTATTTCTTATTTTTTATTAGTAATTTAATTGTTTTTTATTTTATTTTGAATCAAAAGTTTCCTCTTTCTACTATAGGTATGTTATCCGGATAGATTTAATAAAAATAATATTACCCATTCACCCTACGAAAACCAACAGTTTTTTTTTTATTGACAATCAGTTTTAAATTTTTTATTTTTATTAGATTATTTATTTATTATTTCTTTTGGATTGAAAGTATTTTCTTTATTTTATTAAATTGGGCATGTTATCTGGATAGAATTTAGTGAATTTAAAAATAAAAAAATAAAAAAATAAATAAATAAAAAAACTACCCCAATTCCCTTACACAATCAACCGTTTCTCTTTTTGGTTATTTAACTTTTAAATATATATTTTTAAATAAAGAATAAAAACAGTTTTTAGTTACCTGAAACTAATTTTAAAAATTGTTTTAAAATAATATATATTTAATTATTCTAATTTTATATTAATTATTTAAAAACATGATTTTTGTGGTGCTGACACGTAGGTGTTTTTTCCTCTCCTATTATATATAGATAGATTATATCGGGCATCCACATAGAAAATTAGAAATAATTTGAGTGATAATATTAACAATTAGCAACAAATTATTTATTACCGAATACTATAACAAACCGAAAGTTGATTTACCAAATACCAAATACCTAACCGAAATTTAAAATTTTTATATTTGGTATCTACTTTTAACTACCAATTTCGAGTTACTGAATATATCCGAAATTTGGAAATCTCGAACATCCACCCTAACATTTATTATACAATAGGTTGCCAAAAGTTAGGATTGGCAAAATTAAGCTCATTCCCCCAATCCGTTTAAGTTTGGATAGGTTATTGATCCACTTATTTATTAGGTTAACTCATTTCAATCCATTAAAATTTAGGTGATATGTAACAAATATTGAATCAACCGAAATCTTGTCAAAATATTCTTAAAGAACTTTTTTAAAAATTTGATACGTTTTATATTGCCATTCTAAAGAAAAATAATAATTTTATTAGGTACTAAAATATTGTAAAAAGAACAATAAAATAAGTAAAACATAGTAAAAATTGGGTTCTATAATTGGGACTCGCCTGTACAACCTTAATTATTTGTTGTTTTTATGATAAATATATTTTTCTATTAAAAATTTACATTTTATAAATACAATTTTTTATTTATGATTATATAATAAGTTGACGTAATTATTATGTTTATTTATATTTTGATTTCTCTTAAAATGTTCACTTCACTACTAAATTACATATTTTTCATTAAATTGTTTATTACTCACTTAATAATTATATTTTATCTATAATTAAAATGTGGATAACTTTAATAATAAATTTTCTTTTACTGTAATAAACTTAAAATGAAAGTTTTATTTTTAAGCTAAATAAGATGAAAGTTTTATTTATAAACTAAATAAGATGAAAGTTTTATTTTTAAACTAAATAAGATGAATGTTTTATTTTTAAGCATAAGTAAGATGAAAATCTTATTTTTAAGCTAAATAAGATGAACATTTTATTTTTAAGCTAAATAAGATGAAAGTTTAATTTTTAACTTATATAAGATGAAAGTTTAATTTTTAAAACATATGGCACAATCATGAAAATGCACACACAAAAATATTTAAGCTAAATAAGATGCAAATGTTATTTTTAAGAATGAATAACTAATGCTTGGAAAGAAAATGTAAAAAAAAATAGTTTAAATAGGGTGAGGGTATTTTGTAAACAAACAGCTTATCCTCAAAAATTATACAATGAATATTAGTTTGGTGTTCACGTAAAAAAAAAAGTAATACAACGCAAACAACTACTATAGAGAGTATTTTTGTAGAAGATAAAAGTTTGGTGTCATCCCAAATAATGAGATTTGGCCCAAATACTAGAAAAAACTAGTATTTGGAAATTTGGGATATTTGCCAAAAATATTTACCAAATAATGACAAATTGTATGAACAAACATTATTTGCTAAATTTTTCCCTAAATATTACTTGGGAAATCTATGGCCAAATTTTCCCACAAATATTTACAAGTGTGCCCTATAAATACTCATTAAAAAATAAGCTAAAATAACGAGTTCCCTCCAATAACTTTTTGCCCGAATTTCAGAAAATAAGAGTACTACCATATTTTTGGCTAAAATAATAAGCTCCCCCCATATTTTCTATTTCCCCCAATTTCTAAGAAAACAAGTGCCCTAAATTTCATTCAAAGGTTTCTTCTCAATCAGTTTAGCTAAGTCACTTATTCTCAATTCTCCATTCTTATGCGTTTATCTGATTTATGACTTGGAAGTTTCATCCATGGTAACCTTAAGTCTCCTTGTTTGGTGGAAAAAAGTGTTGGGACTCTTGATGTTTTTGGAAAATGGAGATAAAACAAGGTTTCTTCTCAGCCTTTGAGGAAGAGGTGGTGCGGGTTATCGTCAAGTAGGTCAGGAGCGATGAGTCCGCCGAGAAGTGGGTCACCCATCACTACTTTGCTTCAGAGGAAGAACATCGTCTTCATTGACTCTGTTTCAGGTAGGGTTTCGATATTTCTCACAAATTTGGGCAATTTCTGAAAGTTTTTCTCATTCACAACCTTTTGTGATAATATGTGTGCGAAAGAGGAGTTGTTCTTTGTGTGAATTTCTTTGGGGAATTTAAATATCGAGTTAAATTTCTTCAAAACTTTTGATATATTTGGATAAATTTATATATGATTTTTTCAGTAATTTCTGTTTAGACTTGTTTCTATATTTGTAGAATTGAAACTTAAATTAAGAAGCAATAGTTTTAATCTTAGGTCTACTCGTTTTATGTAGTGTAATAGAGTTTGTATTTTCCTTCTTATGAACCTTCATGTAGGAGCTTTGTCACTTTGTCTTTCAATGGCTTGATAATTTCTTCTTTTTCGTGTTTTCGGAGTAATTAGTATGATTTTTTTGATATGAGGAAATATCAGTAAGGAATTTAAATTATTGTTACACATGTGCAATCATATCTATAAACATGTTTGCTACCCATGCGAGGATTTCAATTGAGTATATAGTTTGAAGGGGCGTTGATTGATTATAACAGGTTATTTATCTGATGATTCGAAGGAATCCAAGGTTTGTTTCTGAACTATAACTATGATTTTTCATGTTGCTTGAAGTTCTGATACAATTCACAATTTTGAATTCTTGAGCTGACTTCTTGTCATTGTCGTTATGCAATCTGAATCCAAAAGTGAATTTTGCAAAGGAATGTTGTTTCTTTATTAATTCTAGATGGATCTAATTAACTAGTTGTTGTCATAAAACTGTATTATGTTGCTGCTATAACTAAGTATTGATATGAATATTTTAGATTGCAAGTTCCTTTTTTAAGTGAATTTCTGAGTGTGAAAACAAATAGTGGTACTGAGATTAACTAGAAAGGTTTCGAAGTCCAGTTTCAGTGTGTGTTGTAACTGTTCATTATCTATTTCATGACCATTTTCCTGCAATAGGTTGTGAATAGCTTTGGTTCAGCAGAATTTTATGTCTTTATCTAGTTTTTATTAAAATTTTGCATTGCTATTAGCCTGATTTTCTTCTGTCGTGTTATTTCATGAACTTGATTGAGATTTATAAAGAGACATAACACTTCAATATTTACGACTCCTACCATTTGGGACACCATCTTTGCTCATGTTGATATGTTCTTTTCAATTCTTGCGGTTGTAATGTCAAAATGTTTGAAAGACTTAGAAAAGTTCTCATCCAAAATACTAGCAAGGAAATGACATCTTACTTATCATATTGGTTCGATTGAAAAACCATATTTAGATAAAAGTCTGTTTCAAGACGTTCAACACCTTGTTTAAAGAGGTGCACATGACTCAGTCCACATGGTTGATACAAGATACACATATCAGGGATGAGCTGAACATTTCCATAACCGAAAAGTTTATTCCTATTTATAGATCTTTTCTTGGACGGTTTAGGAGCCATATAGAAAGTAGAAGGCATCCAGAAAACTATATCAAGTAAACAGTGGAGGACCTAGAGAATGTTGTCTTAGTTTTCTTTGAGGGGTACGCAACATCACAACACTTGAGAAGATCTCAGTGAAAGAATATTAGTTTCAACAGTTAGTACTCTAGGACATTTTTTTGAATCTTTTACATCGAGTTATTCAGGGACTGAGGTTATGGCATTCTAGTGTTTCTCGAGTTTCTGCTTTCAATTTCAGTATTCAGGGTAATGAGCTGCTGAAAATATTAGGAAGATCAACTCTATCTATCAAGAAGGGTCAGTGCCTCATGCCTCTGAATGCTCTACCCTGTAAGCATGTTGTGGTATTTCTAATTATTTAACCTTATCAAAAAAAATTGGTGGGTGCTTTGTGAAGTATTAACTTAGAAAACTTTTACTAACAACCCGTCTTTTGTGGCCTATAAAGTCACTTTAATAGTTTATGTTTTCTTCTTTTCATTTTCGTGGTTCTGCTTTTCTTCTTTTTTAAAGTAGGTTATATGACTGTGAGATGGCAGCTGGACATTCTGGCTCATTTTATCTTATTGGAGAGAATATATTCTCCACTTCTCCTTAGCTTTCCACATTTTGAAATGCCAAACTTAGATGTTTAAAGAACATCATCTCCATGTATCTATGCTTATATGGTGATTTTGAATAGAATTTATTCTAAGAAGTTATTTGTCTCTTACTTTTTGTTTCTGTACATTCTATTATCTCATGATTTCTCTGTATGTTAGATACTTCTCCAATATGAAAGGCATATGACACAAAATGGAGAGCTTGAACTTCTTATTGCTCCTCCTCCTGGTTTTTCGGGTGTTGACAATGAGGTAATGAGGTTCTTACATTGTTGTTATGTGATGTATCTTCACATTTGTTGGATATTGTATACCTTTTAATTGATATATGGGGAAGCCTATACCCTAAGTAGTTAGAATCATTGACGTATTTCGACTTCGATCAAGTTCTCAAAGTTGATCATGGATCCTTCTTTAGTTGACTTTGACGGGAATTAGTATGGCCTTAGTTTGGGATAAGGGCCACTAGGGAAAGACTTTATCAACTACATGAATAATAAAAATCCAGCCTATCTTGGTAGCACCAGCTTGCCCTATGGTGATGGGACAGTCATATATTAAAGACCTTGACAGAAGTGGGGTTGGACTAGAAATGAAAATGGTATGCTATATCAGTATAATACTAGTATGTCCCTCTTGAATGAGGTTACTTGTAGAGGGAGTTGGTGGGTGCACACCTCATTTTTGTCTCTTTGCAGTTCAGTGCTCCTGCTGGTCGCATTGCTGTCAAAGACCTCAATCTCTCAGTCTCAACCTCTAGTGAAGTGTCTGAAGGGTTGTCAGATTGGACCATCATATTTACATGTACAATAAAAAAAAATTGAATCAAACAAAACCAAACTTTATCTAGAAGAAAGCTTTTGATGAACTTTACTGTTTTGATTTGATTATTTACTGAAGTTGGGCATTTAGTTTTAATAAGAATTAGTTTTTGGAGTTAGTCTTTACTTCATCTAAATGTTGAATCAACTAATTTAGCCTTGTAGTATATATATATATATATGAACTATTTAAAGCAATTATCCATAGGTCCTTTTTTTGCTGACTTTCATTCTTGGCATAAACAACAGTAAAGTAGGCTAAGAAGGGACTAGTTGTGTCTGAAATTTTACAGTGGATGAATTGCTCATGAACAATCAATACATGTACTTGTATATGATCTTTCCATAGTAACAAGACTTTACTATTATAAGTCATAGGATAGTTTAGACAATGCTTCCAATCAGGTACCATCTTCTCCAAAATATTCCCAGCTTTGTGAACTTTTACTCTAGTTTCATTAACTCTCATAACATCTACCTTATTCTTCTTCAGAAAAAGTCTCAGCTCTTTCTGCTTTAAGGGATGGTCAAGCCCTCTTATGTTCCATGTTTAGATGATCATTGAGGGTTGTGATTTCCCCCAAGATCTCCAGCTTCCCGGAGAACATTATAACTATTTGTGATTTGTACTCTTGCCTGCACTTGCATCGAATTAGGAGTAATACCTTGTCCTGAGCATGCAGGATCAGAATTATCCCCTTTCCCTTCCTCTCTATCTGGTTTGCTAGCAACTGGCCTCGTCTGTACAATATTCGCCCTAGCCTTCCAGTCGTATCTTGGTTGTGGAGATTTTTGTCTTTTGTTTCTAGGTTTCTTTTTCTTAACTTCTTGAAATTGAGGTTCTTTTTGCTTTTCACCAGCTTGCTTTCCCTCAACCCTAGTCCAACATGCTTTAGCACAATGCCCAAATTTCATACATTCAGTGCAAAACTTCGGACGTCAATCATATTCCACTACCTGCTGGAAGGATCATATTGCCGTCACCATTTCTATGGAATCGAACAGAGGTTGTGATACATCTATTTCAACAAAAACTATGGCATACGAAATTCTAGCCATTGCAACAGTAAAGCTATCAGTGTAGAAAGGTTTCCCTATTGCACTCGCAACCTTTCTCAAAACTTCACTAGACCAATACCCTATCGGCAGCCCTGGAAAAGTAATCCACAAGGTATAGTAGTGATACAATCAGGATTGAATTCAAAATCTATATCCCAGTTCTGCAGCACAAAGGGTTTGTTGAAATATGTATAACGACCATCTTGCATTCCTTTGTCTTGTTCTTCAACAGTGTCGAATCTGAAAAGAAAGTATCCCTCATCATGTAACAAGCTCTAGGGGTTTTTCATGTACTTATAATTGTGCACCACGAAATTTTCCATTGTTTTCATATATGGGGTGTCGCCCATAACATACCCAATTAGGGTTGACTTCCTGTAATCTACTTGTTCTATTAAGTCTTCTTGCTTAATAATCACATAATTTTTTGCTTCATTAGAGATGGGTGGTACATAAGATAACACTTTACCTTGCTTCACCTCCCTATTTCCCATATAAGCCAGCTTCTCCAGCGGTGTCGGCTGAGTTGAGGAGTCCTCTTCCAAAAATTGTAGTCTTCGAGCTGCTTGGTATGAACCAGTTTCATATGGCTCCAGTTGAACTGACAAGAATCGGATTCATCTCCTTCGTCCTCTTCTTTAATAGTTTGAAATCTAGCTTAGAGGAAGCTTCAAAATTTTAGAGGTCTTAATCTACTTTCCAGTGTGACTAATTTTGTCTCCGACCTAAATTCCTTACCAGAACTTGCCTGACTTTTCATCGTGAAATTGTTGATGGGCATTTTGTTTTGATAAGAATTAGGTTATGGAGTTAGTCTTTACTTCATCTAAATGTCGAATCAACTAATGTAGCCTTGAAGTACATGTATGTATATATATACAAAAATGAACTTTTTAAAGTAATTGTGAAGGGAAATGGTTACCAAATTTCTGCATCAGGAAGGCCAGTAAGAGATTCAACTGCTCGTTGTAGGCTAGGCTGGTAGGAGCAACACCTTCTTGGTTATGGTGAGGTTGTTGAGCCAATTGTAAAGGTCTGCTGTTGAATCCTTGTTGAGGTCTTTGGGTGTTGATTTTCTTAAGTTTGATCCTGTCTATTGCCACATACAAGTAATTTTGGTGTTTTTCATCTTTTATAGGACAGGAGTGCCAATAATACGCCAAAGCGTGCAAAGAACCTCAAAAATACTGGTAAGATTGTTCGTTAATTCTTTGCCAACTTGACTTCTTCATATATCTCTATCATTGAATTGTTTTCTCCTCACCATTTCCCAATATGAAGTCTGGCACTCTCCAAAACTTTTATTTAGTGGTTGTTAGTTAACACTGTAACTATATCAGGATCATCATCCAAGAACTTTATTTTTTGTTTTAACTCAAACTCTATCAAAAAGGAATAGTGACCGTAGTAGAACTTCTTGTTGTATTCAGGTTCTAATAAGCACCTGGGACAAAATGAAGTGGAGCACCCAATGAAAGCTGCAGAAACTGAAACATCTAAGCAGTAAGTCATACTTTATCTTGATCCTTTCTTCTAATGTTTTTATCTCTGATCAAGTCAATCTTAAGTTATTTTGATGAAATCTAGAATGTTTCATTACAAATTCTAGTGGTAATGGAACTGCATTTGAAATTGCATTTGTGTGTTTAATCTTAATAAGTTCTTTCGTTGCCTGTCGGATTGGTCTTTGAATTGCATTCAATTTTAACTCATGTTAATATGTTAGCTTTAGCTTTAATGCTCTCTAATAGTCTGTTAGTCTTGTTAGACTTACATGTTGCTAGAAAATATAGAGAATTTCTAGTGCTAGAGAAACTAAAAACTTTATAATATTGGATTCTGGACGTTGCATAGGGCCGGGGTAAATCTCGCTCCAGTGTAATATCCAACAAACCAATCATGAGAGGTAAACCGCACTAGCAAGCCCCATGACGAGTTCAACTTAGAAAGTATGTTGGGAGCTTCGAACTAGAGACCCCCATTTGTGAGATCCCCTGCTCAACTAACTCGATCACCCTTGTGGGTGTTGTAGAGAAATTATTGTGTAGGTTATCCACTTTTGTATACAATGCCACTTATAGTTTGTTTTCTTCGAGCAAGCGGTGTATCTATTCTTTTGGGTTGGATGCTACAGGCAAAATCAACTTCATTAAAATGGAATCCGACAATCATTGGGATTAGGAATCGTCGGGTTGAGGACATAGCTTACATGCATTCTCTAACTTTTGATCTCTCTAGATTATTATTCTTCTCAAGACCAACTTCGTAGTGAATCGGCTTACTACATGATAGAAAACGCATACTATTGTTAGAAATTTGAATAGATATCTTGTACACCAACAATTTTTAGCACCAAAAAGAAAAAAAAGTACTAGGAACTTCAGTAGTATTTCTCTATCTATCTCTGTTTTTGGTTCCTCCGTTTCGGATGTAAAGATAAATTGCTTTCCATCTGCCAGGTTGGATGTCCAAGTTGTTGATGTTGGACCCCCTGCTGATTGGATGAAAATCAATGTTCGTGAAACAGTAAGTTCCTCTTAGAAGTAAAAGAATTAAGAACCTCTAGATTATGTATTCCATTTCTCTCATGTGATTTGTAATGATTTTATGCAAATAGAATGATTCCTTTGAGGTCTATGCACTGGTTCCTGGGCTTTTACGAGATGAGGTATAATACCAATCGTGATACCTTTTTCCATCAAGTGCATTCAATTTGTTTTCTTGTGTGTACTCTCATGACTTGTTGATGTGTTTGTCTTATTGCTTGGAATCATTGAGTTTCTCTTTTTTGCAATTGGTGTTTGGGTTAAGGTTAAGTTTTCAGTGTTAGCTTCATCTCATTGAAAGGACAAAACAACCTTCTAATAGATGGTGTTAATATTTTATTTTTTATAAGTTCATTATTCAACCTTTATAAAAAGATATGCATCTCCAAAATATCTGGTGTTTATATTTTATTTTTTATGTTTGCACTATTGTAATCTGCTAGCTTTGACAAACTTGTATTTTACTATTTTAGATAGTCATTTTAGTTTTTCTGTAAAAAATTCCTCAAAGGTAATGATTTAGTATCATAAGACCACAAAAGATTTGATGAATAGTTGTTTCAACTTGTGTTTCTTTTGACTTTTGTTTTCATCTTGTTTAACCATCTCCAAGCTCTAATTCCCTTATTTCTTGGTAAATGTTGGTATGGGTTCAATGTGATCCAGCTAGTCGCCTGGTCATTACCGGTCAGTCAAACCAACTTGACAATCTTTGGGGTGTTACTGGCTTCAAGAAGGTACACACCTTGCTATTTATTTTACTGATTTTGACTTTGATAGAGTAATTCAATCTTTGCCTTACTTGCATATTTTGGGACTGGTAAAGAGAAACTGTCATGCAGAAAACTTGATATTTCTTCAATGGATCTGAAAACTATATTGATGTTACGTTTCTATTTGTTGATCACAACACTCTAAGAAGTCTACGACAATCAAAAGGTTCTCCATTTGTAAGTTGGCCTGATATAAAACAAATTTCCAGGTGATCACCTTACTTGCTAGAATTGATCAACTTTAGACCAACGTTGTTGTCAACTTTCATGGGTGTCTTCATGTTCAGGTGCCCTTTGCGCAGCAAAATCTGAGTTGACAATGCAGGAGTATTGGTAGTTGGCCAACATTGTGAATGCTTGCACATAGTTGTTTAGTTGTTGTTGTTGAAGATACTGTGGGTCAAAAACTTTGAATTGGCCTAGATAGCAAAGGAGGTATTTTGGCTTCAGCTGCCCTAGTAGAAACTTAGATTGCTTTTCAAAGAAAGATGGATATGTGATGAATAGTGCTGGCAAACTGAGCCCATATTTTGGTAACCCACTCATATTTTAATGGGTTGGGTGTGTGAAATTTTATATAGGTAAAATATGGGTTGATACCCATATTTAACCCATAAGAATATGGATAAAATATGGGTAAAATATGGATTAGCCAAATGGGTTAAGCTCTCAACTTTTATTCAATCAAAATTCATGATATCACTAAAAATATTGTAACTTTTCTTCCTTTTAATATGTCTTGTATAAAACTAATTATTCTTCTCTATAATTGAAAAGATGAAAGTCTTTGGCACTTCAATATATATATATATATATATATTAACTGTACATTTCTTTTGTTAATTATAATTATATATAAGAGTATATGATGATTTAAGAGAACTTGAATACAACAAGAAGTTCTGTTGCGGTCACTATTCCTTTTTGCTAAGAGTATGAGTTAAAACAAAAACTAAAGTTCTCGGATGATGATCCTGATATAGTTATAGTGTTAACTAACAGCGCCAAAGTTTTAGAGAGTGTTAGACTTCATATTGGGAAATGATGAGGAGAAAACAACTCAATGATAGAGATATATGAAGAAGTCAAGTTGGCAAAGAATTAACGAACAATCTTACCAGTATTTTTGATGCTCTTTGCACACTTTGGCGTATTGTGGCATTCATGTCCTATAAAAGATGAAAACACCAAAATTACTTATACATGGCAATAGACAGGATCAAAATTAAGAAAATCAATGCCCAAAGACCTATACCAGGATTCAGCAACATACCTTTACAATTGCCTTATCAACCTCACCATAACCATGAAGGTATTGCTCCTGCCAGCCTAGCCTACAACGAGCAGCTGAATCTCTTACTGCCTTTCCTGATGAAGAAATTTGGTAACCACTTCCCTACAAAATTACTTTAAAAAGTTCATTTTTGTATATATATACATACATATACTACAAGGATATATTAGTTGATTCGACATTTAGATGAAGTAAAGACCAACTCCATAACCTAATTCTTATCAAAACAAAATGCACATCAGCAATTTCACGATGAAAAGTCAGGCAAGTTTTGGTAAGGAATTTCGGTCGGAGACAAAATTAGTCACGCCGGAGAGTAGATTAAAACCTCTAAAATTTGGAAGCTTTCTCGCAGCTCGATTTCAAACTATTACAAAAGAGGACGAAGGAGATGGATCCGATTCTAGGTCAGTTCAACTGGAGCCATACGATACTGGTTCATACCAAGCAGCTTGAAGACTACAATTTTCGGAAGAGGGCTCCTCAAGTCAGCCAACACCGCTGGAGAAGCCGTCTTATGAGGGCAACAGGGAGGTGAAGCAAGGTAAAGTGTTATCTTATGTACCACCTAGCTCTAACGAAGGAAAAATTTATGTGAGTATTAAATTAGAAGACTTAATAGAACAAGTTGATTACTGGAAGTCAACCCTAATTGGGTATGTTATTGGTGATACCCCATTTATGAAAATAATGGAAAATTTCGTGGTGCACAATTACAAGTACGTGAAAAACCCCCAGATCTTGTTACATGATGAAGGATACTTTCTTTTCAGATTCGACACTGTTGAAGAACGAGACAAAGTAATGCAAGATAGTCCTTATACGTATTTCAACAAACCCTTTGTGCTGCAGAACTGGGATATAGATTTTGAATTCAATCCTGATTGTATCACTACTATACCTTGTGGATTACTTTTCCAGGGTTGCCGGTAAGGTATTGGTCTAGTGAAGTTTTGAGCAAGGTTGCGAGTGCAATATGGAAACCTCTCTACACTGATAGCTTTACTGCTACAATGGCTAGAATTTCGTATGCCAGAGTTCTTGTTGAAATATATGTATCACAACCTCTGTTGGATTCCATAGAAATGGTGACGCCAATAGGATCCTTCCAGCAGGCAGTGGAATATGATTGGCGTCCAAAGTTTTATACTGAATGTATGAAATTTGGGCATTGTGCTGAAGCATGTTGGACTAAGGTTGAGGGAAAGCAAGAAGAACCTCAATTTCAGGAAGTTAAGAAGAAGAAACGCATAAACAAAAGACAAAAAGCTCCACAACCAAGATACTACTGGAAGGCTAGGGGGGAAATTGTACAGACGAGGCCATTTGCTGGCAAACCAGACAGGGAGGAAGGGAAAGGGGCTAATTCTAATCCTGCAAGCTCAGGACAAGGTATTACTCCTAATTCGATACAAGTGCAGGCTAGAGTACAAATCACAAATAGTTATAACGTTCTCTAGGAAGCTGGAGATCCTGGGGGAAATCACAACCTTCAATGATCATCTCAACATGGAACATAAGAGGGGTTAACCAGCCCTTAAAGCAGAAAGAGGTGAGACTTTTTCTGAAGAAGAATAAGGTAGATGTTATGAGAGTTGTTGAAACTGGAGTAAAAGTTCGCAAAGCTGGGAATATTTTGGAGAAGATGGTGCCTGATTGGAAGCATTGTCTAAACTATTCTATGGCTTATAATGGTAGAGTCTTGTTACTATGGAAAGATCATATACAAGTACAAGTATTGATTGTTCGTGAGCAAGTCATCCACTGTAAATTTTCAGACACAACTAGTCCCTTCTCAACTTACTTTACTGTTGTTTATGCCAAGAATGAAAGTCAGCAAAGAGAGGACCTATGGAGAGAATTAGTATAGATTGGGGGGGTACTATCTAAGAGGCTTGGTTTCTCAGTGGTGATTTCAACAATGTTTTAACTACTGATGACAGGTTAGGCTCCCCTATTATGCTAGAAGAGACACAAGCTTTCCAAGATTGTATTGATACTCTGCAACTTACAACACTAAAGCAAATAAGATGGCACTTCACTTTTTGTAATAAACAACATGATGTTAATCGAGTTTATTCCAAAATCGATTGGGTCCTGGGGAACTTTCAGTGGATAATGGATTATGAACTCGTAGAAGCAGAGTTCTTGAATCCAGGAGTGCCAGATCACTCCCCAATTCTCATTCAGGTGAATACAAGACCTCCATCCAGACCAAAACCTTTTAGATTGTTTAAAACTATTCTGGATCATCCTGATTTCTCCAGAATATTGTCAGTCGTTTGGAGTGCGAAGGTTGCTGGTACAAGAATATTTCAGTTGTGGAGCAAGCTTAAAGCTCTAAAAATGGGCTTGGAGGATCTCAATGCCTACATGGCATCCTATACCCAAAAAATACAACATGCTAGACAGAGTCTAGAGGTGATCCAAAGTCAAATTGCAGCACAGCCTCTCAACACTGACCCGCTTGAGTAGGAACAAATGGTATTAAATGAAATTAGGAAGTGGAGTGGAGTGGAGGAACATGTTCTCAAACAGAAATCCAGAGTAAACTAGATAGTTGGTGGAGAGGCAAACACCAAATATTTCCATGCCCAAATGAAGATGAGGATTAGTAGGAATCATATTAATTCTATTTACAATGCTAATTGGGTTAAATTGCAGGAACCTGCTCTTGTGGAGGAGGAATTCATCTCCTTCTTGTCCAACCTTATGGGTACAACAACTGAGACTTTCCAAGTCCAAATGTAGAGGTCATAAGGAAGGGTCCTTGCCTATCCTATCAACAAAGATGTCTGCTCATAGTTCCAAACAGAGACAAAGAGATAATTGAGGCAATGGAAGTGATGACTAAGGATAAAACCCCAGACATTAATGGTTTCCCAGTGGAGTTCTTCCTGCAGCCTTGGGTCTACTGTTAAAGATGACGTTATAAATGTTGTTAAAGAGTTCTTTAGTACTAGAAGTTATTGAAAGCTGTCAGTGTTGACATTTAAATTTAGCCTAACATTTTCAAAATTCGTAACTTTTAAGTTTTATTTATTTAATAGTTCAAAATGCATTTTTTATAACTTTAAATAAGTATATCGATAACTATCCTTATTCATCAAATTTTAGAATTTTTTATCAGTTAATTTTAATTACATTATTTTTTGTCACAGTTGGTTGAGTACATTAAATATTTATTCATTTTGATATTTTGCACAGTTTAGAAAATAATTCAAATATAGATAAGATTTCATATACAGATATTTTATTTAACTAGTGGTTTCGATCCATAATTTTAAAATAGTGGTATTGTACTATAAGTGATTTTCCGTTTTTCTATTTTAGTTATTTCTTAGTGATTAAGTTAGTGGTGGTGAAATATTTTTAGATTATGGTTGAAAATTTTTAGATTTTTATTCACCAAGGGGTTTCATTTTTATTAATTTTTCGGTAACCACCACCCCGGATTCCGGCAAAGCTCCGGCAACCCAAAACCCCATTCATTTTTCTCTTTTTTCCGGCGAAATCACATCAGCTCCGCTTCCATCCTCACCGCCTCTCTTTTTCTTCTTTCCGGCAAAACAAATGATCCCAAAGCCGCCTGAAACAGTCACCAAAACTCTACCAGCAAGCACCATTTGACACTGCCTCCGGCAAGAGCACCCAAAATGGACCCATTTTGCTCTTCTTCTCCAACCATTTTCCTCACCAACACAACACCTTTCCAGACCACCATTCACAACCAGTGAACAACCGCTTAAAACGAGAAAAAACCAGTGAGAAACCAGACCCACAACGCAGCCACCAAACCCCTTCATTTTTCTCCATTTTTCGGTGAAAAAGTCAGCGGAAACGACCACAAGACTGACCAACCACAAAACCACTAGACCCCAACCCCATCTTCCTCTTCCCTTCACTTCTCTTCCATTAACAACCCTCACACACCTCCAAACCGACCAGAAACAGCCAGCCAAACCACCTCACTGCCTTCTCTTTTCTCGATCGAAACAGGTCCAAGCATTAGCCAACATCGAACAACAACCCAAAATAGACCCCAAATATTGCCTCTGTTCCCTTTTCTGGCAGCCACGAACCAGCTCCAGTGAGCTATGAGCTCCAAAGCCGGAGAACTAGGAGTCAGCGGTCAGCGACTCAGTTGCTGTAACCGGCAAGATCAAATGGTTTCCCCAAACTGACGCCGGAACTCCGACCAACAACAACAGCCGAACAACTCCGGCAAGCTCTGAGCTAATACACGTCCGAGAGACCTCAACGGTAACTCAGATTTGTTTTTCCTTTTTGAATTGTTATTCCATGTTGATTTTGAAGATGAAGATTTTTTTGTCATTATTATAATTACTGTGGTTTGTTAAAAGGGTCAAAAATACCCATCAACTTTAGTTTATTAGTTGACTATACCCCTGCCGTTAAAATAAAGTTATTTATACCCTTGTCGTTACTAATTTCACCATTTATACCCCTCAAATTGACGAAAATCCCCAAACTAACTCAAATTAACCAATTTTTACTTAAATTGCCCAATTTTAACCCAACCCGACCCACCTAATAATATAACCCATTTTTGTTCCATCTTCATTTTTGTTCACCTTCATCTTCATCCTTAAACTTGAGTTCCCTTTCAAAAACAATAAAATCATCCAACACAGCCCAACAATATCGAAAATAATGTAATAATGGCTATGAACCCAAAAACACAAGAACACAACAATGATTAAATACAGATAATCGGAGCATTATTTTTCAGTCAGATCTAAAAAATTATCGGAATTACTGGAGCTTGGATCTCTAATTCGTCGTTGCTGATTTCCTCCGGTCTACCGGAGTTAGGATTTCACGGTGGTGGCTGGACACTGTTAGCGATGTGGGTCTGGATGAGAGAGCAGAGAGCAGAGAGCAGAGTCAGTTTTCCATGTTTGACCAGTTCTTGGAATCAGAGAGGAAGACCTAGCTCTATCGATCAAAATAAAATAAAATAAAAAGGCCACCAGACTGAAGTTAGAGATACAGTTCATGTTTCAAGTAATTAAAATGAAATTTTCAGTTGGGAATGGTTGTATCAGGGATATTAATATATACCAAAAACTATACTAAATTATTAGTACTAAAAAAAAGGAACACATACCTCTTTGGAATCTTCTTATGCCTCGCATAGATCACAAGGAACCAGCCACCAACATTGAACTTTATATCGAGCAGGTATGGGAAAAATTATAAATTGATGAATAGTAATGCCTATGTATCAACCTATGTCAGCTTAAGAACATTATTGGAATTTTTCGGAAGAACTTAAAGCTACGGAATCCACAAGTTTAAAGATGAAGATGAAGATGAACAAGAATGAAGATAGAACAAAAATGGGTTATATTATTGGGTGGGTCGGGTCGGGTTAAAATTGGGCAATTTAAGTAAAAATTGGTTAATTTGGGGATTTCCGTCAATTGAGGGGTATAAATGGTGAAATTAGTAACGACAAGGGTATAAATAACTTTGTTTTAACGGCAAGGGTATAGTCAACTAATAAACTAAAGTTGAGGGATATTTTTGACCCTTTTCCCTTCTTTTAATCTAAGTCATACATTTATGCTACTGTTTTTGTGTTCTTGGTTTATTTTTTGTGATAAATTGAGTGACTAGTGTTAGGTTATTAGTTTAATTTATTTTCTTTCATCTGTTGAATATTAAGTATTTAATTATTATTTTATATTATTTATTGTGCATTACTTTAGAAAACTTTGCATTGTTTTTTTGTTATTTGAGATAAATTTTTATTTTTTTAAAATTTATTTATTGTGCATTTGATCCAGTTATCTAGTATTACATTATTTTATGTGTTTGCTTTAATATTATTCTATTGCCATTTATGTTTAGCTATTTGTGATTTTTTGTTTGGAGTTAATTATATTCAATTTTTTTTCTAATTTCCAGCAGCTATGTTAGTTATTATTATTATTATTATTATTATTATTATTGGTTTGATATTTTTACTGTCCAGTGGCCCGGTTATATAGTTTTCATTAATTGTATTTTAATTGTCAGTGGCTAGGTTGTTATTATTTACTCTCTTCGTTTAAAAAATAATGACCTCATTTTTTTTAATTTGTTTCAAAAAGAATGACCTATTTCCTCCTTTGGTAACATTTTAATTTCAACTTTCCACGTGACATGTTTAAGGCCACAAGATTAAAGGATAAATTTGTACATTTGACATAACTTTAATTTAGAACCACAAGATTCAAAAGTCTTCTTTACTTTCTTAAACTCCGTATCAAGTCAAACTAGACCACTCTTTTTGAAACGGAGGGAGTAGTTATTATTATCGTGCTATTGTGTTGTTATTATTTGGGTGTTGCATCTTACTATATCATCTTTTGTATGTTAAAATGGGTCAATGAAAAAATCTTTCCATCGATTTTCGAGGCCTCCCCAATGTTAAAAAATGAAAATTAGTTTATGTTTATATTCTTTATATGTTAAATTGGTTAATGAAGAAATTATCGTCGATTTTCAAGACCTCCTATGTTAATAAGATGGATTTTTATTTTAAGTTGTTATTTATATTATTTGATTTATTCATATTTATTTATTACTAACACTTTTACTAAGTGTCTTTACAAGTACCCGGAGTTGCTTCCCATTGAAGCAATTCGAATGAAGTTCGAATTATACTCTTTATTCATTATTTTGTATATATTGACGTTAGGCAAACTTAGGCCGTTTCTTATATTATTGTTTCATTTTATTATTTGTTTATATCACATGTTTATTACACTTGTATATTTGCTTTTTATCTCCTTCTCAATTTGAAAAAAATGAATTTAGTCGGGACCCACAGTTGTGTATTTCGAAGGATGCCTAACACCTTTCCTTTGGAATAACTCAACCCCTTACCTAGAATCTATTGGTTTTGTAGACATTTTTAATTGGTTTCCTAGTTTTTCCTAAAATTAGGTGGCAACTCTTTTAAAATTCGTTTATTCTTAAAATTCTTTTAAAATTAAATTAGTTTATTATTTTTGAGTCACCGCGACGTTTCTTTCTATTTGAATAAAGTATGATGTAACCGGTCAGTGGTACATCTATAACACTTGTGCCTAAGATTGCTACCCCACCCAAGTGAAAGACTATCGACCTATAGCTTATTGTTCCACTGTCTATAAGATTATCACCAAGGTCTTGACCAATAGAATTAAACTTGTCATAGGAAAGATTGTTAGTCCATCACAATCTGCTTCCATTGAAGGGAGAAGCATTATAGATAATATTTTGTTTAGCCATGAGGTGTTGAAGTGGTACTCAAGGAAAGGCATGTCCCCTTGATGCACTATTAAAGTTTATTTAAGAAAAGCTTATGATTCCATTGAATGGGAATTCTTGAGGAAAGTGCTTGCTGAGTTGGGTTTCCCTTTTAAATTCATAACTTGGATAATGGAATGTATGTCCAATGTATCTTACTCTTTGATTATCAATGGGAGATTAACAAAATTGTTTCGAGGGAAAAGGGGAACTAGACAAGAAGATCCAATGTCCCCTTACATTTTTGTTTTGGCCATGGAGTACCTTCAGAGAGAGTTGGAAGAGATTAAACTTAACAAGGACTTCAAGTATTATCCAAGATGCAAGAAACTTGGGGTAGTTCATATATGCTTTGCAGATGATTTGTTGTTGTTCTGCAAAGCTGACTTTAAGTCTATCCAATTGCTCCAAAGAGCTTTTCAGAGATTTTCTAAAGCTTCTGGTTTACAAGCCAACAATGAAAAAAGTTATATATTCATGAGTGGAGTGACGCCATAATTGAAGCACACTATCCTTGAAACTTTGGGATATGTAGAAGGGGAAGTACCTTTTAAATATTTGGGGGTGAATGTGTCATCCAAGAAACTGACCATTGGTCAGTGTTTGCCCTTAGTGGAGAAGATTACAGAAAGAATTAGGTGTTGGTCTGCCAAATGTCTTTCATATGTTGGGCGAATTGAACTAATTAAATCAGTCATCTTTGGTATGCAGACTTATTGGGCACTACTATTTGTATTACCCAAAAGAATCTTGAAGATGATAGAGGGAGTGTACATAACTTATTTGTGGACAGTCAAGGAAGACTCTTGTTTCGTGCGAAAAATCGTGCCTTCCAAAAGTTGCAGGAGGTCTGAATATTATAAATTTGAGTTTGTGGAACACTACTGCCATATTGAAAAAATGTTGTGGGCTATTCATGAAAAATAAAAATTGTGTGTGGATAAGATGGGTACATATATACTATATGAAAGATGAATCTGTAGAGAACTGCACTATTCCAGCTAGTGCTACTTAATTGGGTTGTAAGGAAAATTTTGGAGTCAAGGAAGTACTTAGGAAGTTGTTCTTCCCAAGGACATATTGATGTTAAGCTGAATGAAGTGGTTGAAAAGGACAGATTTTCTACAAAAAAGATGTATCTTAAGTTCATGCCTACCCACCCAAAAATTTCCCTGGAAGAGTATTGCACTACAACAAAACATCTATCCTAGACATAAGTTCATATTGTGGGTAGCAGCCTGGAGAAGATTAGCAACTGTACTTCAGAAATTTGTGCTTTTTGTGGTACAACTTTTGAATCCTTTGAATATCTTTACTTCGAATGTTAGAGTCACTAAAGCTTTATGGCACAATTTATTGGTGTGGCTAGGGATCAACAGAACCATTGGAAGCTGGCAAGATGAACTAGACTGGGTTACTATTTGGGCAAGGAAGAAATTAGGGAAGGGTGCAATAATTAGTTGTGTATTTGCTATGCTTGGGTATTTGGTATGGAAAGAACGAAATGCTATTCGGTTTCAGTCCAACCTCTATCAAAGTGACAGACTCTGTAAAGAAATTGCGTTGTATAAACATGTGAGAGGAAGGAACCTAGCCAAGTGGAAGAATACACTACAAACACTGGATAGACTACCTTTAAGATGGAACGATACTTTTATTTTGTGTATGCATCACTAGATTAAATATAGTTTGTACTTTGTAGATCCTTTTGTAAGTTGTCTTTTTTGGTTGGTTCAATTCTGAGAAGCAGTTGGCCAGCAATTGTTTGGTACTGTAATGTTCACTTTTTGGTATCAATAAATGGTCAATTTACCCAAAAAAAAAAAACAAAATGCCCAACTTCAGTAAATAATCAAATCAAAACAGTAAAGTTCATCAAAAGCTTTGTTCTAGATAAAATTTGGTTTTGTTTCATTCAACTTTTTGTTGTACATTTAAATATGATGGTCCAATCGGACAACCCTTCATACACTTCACTAGAGGCTAAGACTGGGAGATTGAGGTCTTTGACAGCAATGCGACCAGCGGGAGCACTGAAGTGCAAAGAGACAGTCATGAGGTGTGCACCCACCAACTCCATCTACAAGTATTATACCGAACAACATACCAGTATCATTTCTAGTCCAACTAACCCTACTTCTGTCAAGGACTTTAATATATGACTGTCCCATCACCATATGGCAAGTTGGTGCTACCAAGCTAGGCTGGATTTTTATCATTCATGTAGTTGATAATGTTTTACATAGATAGGTGGACTATCTTGATGGATGACTCTGGCAGGGGGAATCTAGATATGGGTTCACGGGACCCCATATTTTTTTTCATAGCCTGTGTTGGTTAAGAAATACACAAAGTATTTATAAAAAGTTGATTGTGAACCCAATTATTTTTACATTAACTTGATCATTGTAGGAATCCATAAATTACAAAACCTAGATCTGCCTATGGACTCCGGTTGAACAATGAATTCACTTTTTGTTAATAGCTACACGTCCTTTTTATAGGAAGGTAATGTCTTACAAAGCTAGTACTAAGTAAGTGTTGTAGTAATTACAAGTGAAAAAAAATCCCTATCCAAGACTTATAGGCATTGTAAGAAACTAAGTATTGATTATGCTTCATTTACAAATTCCTCTTTAAAGTTTACACCAAAAGAAAGCTTTGTATGCAATCTGAATTGAGTTAGTTATGTCTTCAAAGCAACTGTTGTTCCTTCCTTAAAAATAGTCGACCATATGCATGTTGGAGTTAGTTTTTTTTTTTTTAAAAATAGTTATACATTGTGTACAATAACAAATAGAAACTTAAGCTACACATGGGCACAACCATACATGGCCAATCTTAAATCCAGTTACTCCTTACTTAAAAAAAGTATTTTCCTAGTGGCCCTTATCCCAAAGTAAGGCCATATTGATTTCCGCCGAAGTCAACTAAAGACGGATCTCCATGATCAACTTTGAGAACTTGAGCAAAGTCAAAATATGTTGAGGATTCAAACTACATAGGGTAATAGGCTTCCCAATATATCACATAACAACAATGTAAACACAACATTACCTCATTGTCAACACCCGAAAAACTAGGAGGAGAAGTAATAGGAAGTTGAAGGTCTCTGTTTTGTGTCCTATGCCTTTTGTATTGATGAAGTATCTAACATACAGAGAAATCATGAGATAATAGAATGTATAGAAACAAAAAGTAAGAGACATATAACTTTTTAGAACAAATTCTATTCAAAATCACCATATAAACATAGATGCATGGAGATGATGTTCTTTATTAGACTAAAACATCTAAGTTTGGCATTTCTAAATGTGCAAAGCTAAGGAGAAGTGGAGAATATATTCTCTCCAATAAGATAAAATTAACCAGAATGCCCAGCCCGAGTCTTCATTTGTAGGACTTTATGGGATGGGCCCGTGCATGTAGGCTGGGGTCTTTTTAACGTGCGTGATTTGATGACTCAGTGTATGGATGTCATGACTCCATTGGCAGGCCACAAAACATGGGCTATTAGTAAAAGTTCTCTAAGTGGATACTTCACAAAGCACCCACCAATTTTTTTGATAAGGTTAAATAATTTGTTAATGATTGAGGAAAATCCCATATATAAGTCGTATACCAAGAAATAGAGAACCTATACAAAAACATGGTCCTCTAAAAAAGACATTCAATTATCTATACAAGCAGGGACCTCATAGGTGCACCACAAAACAAACTAGAGATAAAAAGGCTAATCCTTACATTTACAAAATCAATTTCTATCCCTTCAAACAATCTCTCCCTCTCCTTCCATAAAGCCCACATGAAAGATAACATCGCAAACCACCTACCCACTAACAAGGCGACATAATTCAGGTTCCAGAAACTCACCTTATACCAAATATTAGCAGCATGGTGGACAGTAGTCAAAATATGCTAATAACAATCAAGGGAAGAGAACTTCAGGTTATTACCTTCTCATTGAAGCTGCAGAATGTCCAAGAAATAGTAGTGCAAGTCCTGAGAAAGAAGATTATCAGAGCCCCAAAAAAAGCATTTAGAGGAAGTCCTATAATAGTAGATAGAAGGCATTGGTATTGTCTTATATATTCAGTTGATTATCATTCCAATAAATTCTTATCTTATTTGAGCATCCAAAGATATCTTACTCATTACAACACAATTCTTTATTCAAAGTTACTCATCTAATTGGAGACATCTGACATCAACACTCATTTCACATTGAGCAAATCTAGCATAAGGAAGCATCCTGTTAGTATCTCATAAAGTTTAGACTCCCTATTCAGAAGAATCTATAAATATTTTAGGCTTCAAGTCCCTACGTGCTTAACTCTAGAACCAATTGACACCACTCAGATACATGTATAAGATCCTTGGTCCTCTATATTTGACCAAGACCTAATAGAAAGAAAGATGCAACATACCTTGGGTATGTTGTTGTTTGTTGTTAATGCAGTGTATGTTTCTTAGCACTTATACCCTAAGTTGCTCGGACTCGGTGCGGGTGTCCAATACAGGTGCTGAACTAGATGTTGGATCCTTCATAATCTAATTGTAAGATTCGGGGATATGGATCCATGAAGGGATACGGGTGTAGGGATTCGCCTAAAATAATTAAAGTATCTAAAAGAAGAGTTAGAAAACCTAAATTATGAGATATTACAGGAGAACTTGAGGAGAATCTGGAAGGAGATAAACGGAAAATGAGGGATGTAGAAATTTATATATAAAAGGTATTTTATTTTCTTCAATTTCACCTTAGCTTTTGTATTGATTACAAACAATCACTAAAACTGTCCACACTTACCCCATCGATTTTGGTCAAAGCACCCAAAATTGGTTGACCAAATTGGACACGGATCCCACACCCATGTCATGTTGACACAGGTGTGGTACCAAAAGTGAAGAGTCTAACTTAGCTTATAGCTTGATGTTGGAATCTATGTTGTTATTTTTGCAAAAGCACTTCATGTTTTCTTCATATTTTCAATTTTAGTAGTTTTAATACTCTCTCCGCTATAAAAAGAATGCCTCATTCCAAAGTTACCAAGTTCAAAGAAAAGAATGCCTCTTCCTTTTTTTGCCAATTCTTAATTTCAACGTGTCACAACTCACATGACATGTTCAAGACTAAAGGACATTTTGGTACAGTCTACGCATCTTTGGTTAATCTAAACTCAAATCTAAAATGAACCTTCAACCTAAAATTTTTATTTGAACAACTTTTTATTGTTATTTATCTATTTGAGTCATTACTAAACTAAAATAGCTTACTCAATCTCGACAATTGCTTATTCATATGCTATTATGTGTTTCAGACAGGTCTCTATGATTAAATTGGTATACACGGTACTCTTAGGAAGCGATGCTAATGCATTAATTTTCCTTTCATGGAGTTACTCCCTAAGTCATATAATTTTGTATATCAATTTTTTTTATAATAAGAAAATAATGGACCAAGTGCTATTTTGATCCAAGGCTACAAGATTCAAAATAATTATTTACTTTCTTAAAGTATATGTCAGTCAAAACCAAACAAATATTTGAAACAACGGGAGTAGTTATTAAGGTTTTATACAATCATGAACAACTGTTCTTCTACCACCTTCTGATATACTGTTCTAGCAACCAAGCAACTTATATCTCTCACTTGTACCCAAAATATATCATAACATTTCACATCCAAAACAATAGAAATAAACTTCAAAATATTGGCACATTATCTATATATTGGGGAAGTTGATGTTTGGAGAGTAAAGGAGAAATATTCATATCAAGTTGCCTAGAAAAATAGAAATAACCAGGCCCAACTAGATCCTCACTTGGGGGGATTAAAGGAGTCTCCCACTTGCTGCCACAACTTGTATCCAGTTACCTAAAGAGATAAAGTAGGTTAATAGTACGCCATCAAAAGTACATGGGAATAACATAAAATTCATCTCAAAGACTCATAGCATATTGCATCATTAATTAATCAACCTAGTAATAGAAGAAAATACACAACCACCGCTTGGATTTTTTAAATTATACTATAGAGTACAAAGATTCATTGCTTATTTCTTAAAAATAAATTAAGAATACCCTCTCTAACAACTCGAGTCATCACAGCACCCAATAGGGGATGGAAAAAAACATCAGTGCTTAATTCTCCACCCACCATGGGAGAGTAACGACAGTGGGGGGATTGACGGTAGGTTGAGCTGCTTGCACTCTGGGAAGGACTCCAAGGTCGACCAATCCCTTCAGAAAATTCATGATCTTTTGAGCTAACATTGGGTCTAAGGGAGGAATACCTATAGTCTCAGCCAGTGCATCCTCCTCTAGTCCAACATCCTCCTCGTCTTCTATCTCCACATTCAATTTCACCTCTTCGTGGGGTGCAGGAGGGGCCTCTTCTCTGGGAGCACTCTCAACTACAGCTCAACCCCTAGCGGGGGTACCCTTCCTCGGCCTCTGCCTCTTCCTCTTCCCTTACCCCTACCTCGACCGTGGCCTCCTGTTGCGGACTCCTCTACTGGTTCATTGATGAGGGCTACGGGCCTAACGCCATTGTATGACGTGTTAACCATATACAGACAGAAGAGTGAAAGAGATCAGATACCAATTTGGATCGCTAGATACTAATTGGAATTAAGTCATAGCACGAAAGGAGAAGAAGACATAGAGATTTCCTAAAGTTCTATAGCCTCTCAAAGAAAAGTACAAATGTCTCTGTATCGTTTCGCAAGACTCTACTAGACTCATGTTGGTACAATGCAATCAATGAACCTAGGGCTCTAATACCAACTTTGTCACGACCCAAATCACCGTGATTGGCACCCATACTAACCCTCCGGTGGGAGACTAAGCAACTTAACGAAAACTAAACATTAATTTAAAGATACAGAAGCAGGTTTAAATGACTAATGATATACGGAGTTCCCATAAAGTCCGAAAGTTTAACAAAAACAACTAACATAACTATTGCGGAAATTCAGCACATACAACCTAAAAGTCGTTATACCAAAACTCTACTAATCAACAAGTCTAAGAGAGAAGGGGTGCAACTCCAAAACCAAACATACGAATAAATCTAATTATAGAGTCTGAGTCTGAAAATAGTGGACTAAATAAATAGTGAATCCATGGTAACCTCAAAGAACAAGATCACCCTCGAATCTGATCTCGATCAAAGATCCCCTAGCTGAGGTCTATCAGTAGCCGCCTAAAAATGCCCTGTACTCAATAAAGAATGAGCAAGTGTAGTATCAGTACACAACCATAGTGTATCGGTAGGATCACGTGGCTATTCCAGTAAGGGAAATACATGCAAAAAATTACAACACAATAAACACACATATAGAGAATGCATAGTTCAATTATGATTTTAGTAGCAACATACAATTTCCCTATATCAATGACTGAAAATAGGAACATAATCATCACAAGTGATTCTCTCATGGAACCCACACCCAAACTGTTAATGTGTCGGAATGTGACACCCGATTCAATGTATGTGTCAGAACATGACACTTGATCTAATATATATGTCAGAACCTGACACCCAATCCAATGTATGTGTCGTAACGTGACACCCGATCCAATCAGCACAACCACAGTCAGAATCGCACCCATAATAAACAGTACTCATAGTCATACAATCAAGTAATAGGTTTATTTCATATAATCATTCACACATACTCATTTTCATTCGATTTAATTCATATTTCCCTATTCATGTACATGTATACATACAATGAAGCAATTAATCAGCCTATATCACACAAACAGGAAATCAAACCTTCCTCAAAACCAAGCTTGCTCTTAAGACACTTGAGCCTTCCCTTTCCGAATTCTTTCAGATTTTTCTTGGTTTAAAAATAAGTAATTAACGCAAGGATCAATAAACAAGGCCTAATTTACTCGAAAAATAATCAAACTATCAATCCATGGCCAAACTCAAGATCCTAATGTTCAATTAGAGCTTTTCCCACAATTAACTTTAGGCCAAAACCCTCCCCCAATGATAATCACCCAAGTTTCTAAGTTTATGGATCAAAAATTGGATTAGGGGAGTAATAATCTTACCTTTAGCGCTAGAAGTCATGGAAAACTATCAAGAAACTACTCTGGGTCGTCCCTTAGCTCTCAAGAACGAAGTTTTGAAGAAAATAATGTTTTTGGGGCTTTTCCCTGATTGAAGTTGCAACTGTCCCGCCACAGCGGGACCCAACTGTAACACCTCGACTTTTAAAAACGTCTAAATTAACTCATATCTTCGTGGAAAGACAAAGAGGGTGAGTAATAAATTAAAAATGATGTGTTATGTGCTATTTTAAGTGTTCAAGTGTGGTATCTCGAGTTTTGAAGTTAGGTAAGTGATAAAATAAAAGTTGGTGAAAGTTACCGTAAATTCCTTTTTAAAGATTTGTCTGAAATTTAAGTCAAATTTCTCAAACGTTTTCTCCCAATCTATTAAGAGTTATGGTCCCCACAAACTATGAAATCAAAGGTCTACGAGTCTAGTTTCCAACGCATCAAATCGTTCGTTCATACGACTTCAGAATAGAGAGATATTCGCATTTTCGTGGGACTGCGCAAGCAGGCACGTGAGGTGGGGCCCTAAGTCGGTGGAATGTTACATATATCTTCTCCTTCGACTTTTTTCACCATTTTTTAAGCTGAAAATCAGAGAAATTAGAGAAACCCATTTCTAGGATCAAGTGAAATATAGATTTTCCCGACTTAAGTCCTTTACGAAAGTTGTTCTACGCGTTGGGCTCATCATCATGGTATAATTTGTTTTATCGATTGCGTAGCATATCACATTTTAGTGTTGGGACAACAAGGGTTTGGATATATTTGAAGGTTTTGAAGCGTATTACGACCTTAAGATCGAGTATCGAGGGAGTATTAAGTAAAAGTCATTAGGCCACGTGAATTTAGCGAAAAAGGTATGTTAAGGCTATTCCCTACTTACGACATGTTTCCTTAAAGTTTAGAAGCAATGTATTTGGGTTGTTATCCTTGATATACTTGTAGCCGTTATTGTTGATTGTTGGCTGCTCGAGTTGATATAATCCTCCCTTGTCGGGATTCTTATTCAGTTAGTAGTGTCCCTTTGTTTGACACGACTTAGAGGCTATTTGTATAGGTTGCTTATAACTAAATTGTTCGCCTTTAGCGGTTGGATTGTTATTATTGTCGTTGGGGCTATTGTGGTTAGCTGCAGGAATGTGATCTATGCCTAGAAGGGCTATGTTCTTCCTACAGGGCTATATGGATGCCTAACAGGGCTATGAGTTGCCTACATGGCTATATTGATGCCTAAGAAGGCTATGTGCTTCCTACAGGGCCATGTTGTTGCCTAAGAGGGCAATGAGTTGTCTATAAGCTACGTTGATGCCTAAGGGAGCTATATGCTACCTAAGGGGCTATATTAATGCCTAAGAGGGCTATGTGACTGCCTACAGGGCTAGGGGACTACTGATAGGGGTATATAGGCTGATTGGCACCTTTCGGGGCTTATGGGGGCCTGAGTAGGTGGTCTTGTGTGCTGTTTGTACCTGCCGAGCTTATGGGGGCTTGGTTAGGTTGTTGTTTTTATTATGTTTGATAAGTTTAGATTTAGGAGTAGGTCAGTATACTTATCTTAGCCTTGATTTATTTATTGGATTATTCTAGCATATTAGGATACCTCATCATAGTCTATTGCCTTTCATACTCTGTACATTATTTTGTACTAACGCCCCATGGCCTTGGGGGCGCTGCATTCATGCATGCAGGTCCTGACAGACGACTGAGTAGACCTCCTCACCAGCATGATTGACTTTTATCTAGTTGGCTAGCCTCTTTCCTCCGGAGCTGCCAGAGTTGGGAGGTTTGTTACCTTTTGTTGTATATATCTTTATGGGTAGGCTAGGGCCCTGTCCCACCAATCTTTACTACTCTTAGAGGCTTGCAGACTAGTGTGTGGGGTTTATAGCTACGTTATGGCCATGCTGGCCTATGTTGTTGGTTTGCGGAAGCTTGTGAGCTGTTTAATGTATTGTATTGATACATACCTGCATTTAGTTTTGGTATAGTTATCATGGTGGCCTCGACAGCCCAATTAGGACTTCTGTGCTAGTTGACTATTTATATATATGATCTCCTGGGAGTAGTTTTTCTTTTATAGATCAGTTGACAGGGGCCTTACCGGCCGATAACTTAGTTTTAAGCCGAGATATACTTGTTTGATTTCTTGATTGCGTGTAGGTGTCATGCGCTAGTAGCAAATGGTTCAGCAGGGTCGTCTTGGGCCTGAGTTTTGGCATTAGGAGCCAGTTGCACCCCTCGAGTTTGGGGCGTGACAAAAACTTGGTATCAGAGCAACGTCGTATCCTAGGGAATCTGCAAGCCATGTCTAGTAGAGTCTTGTTTATAAATGTGTTGTGCACCACATTCGATAAGCAAGAAGCTGGCCGGGCATGTTAGAATGACTATCCTTATTTTGCTCACCTCGTGCTATAGAGCGGTGTCTTAAGGGTTGAGGTTTCTGGCTTATAATTGATACTTGTATGCAGATAGAAAGGACTAACACTAGACAGACCACCACTAACCAGGGGCTAGATACAACTGCAAGCGAGGGTACCGACAAAGTTCCACAGGTGGAGGTGGCCCATTGTGAGACCCAAGGGGAGACATGTTCTCAGCCCCCTATAGCTTCTCCACAGCTTCAGGAGCCTCCGAGGGCTACAAGACTTCCGGCTCCACCAGCAGTACCACCTCTAGTTCCTCCTATTCCATCTGATCAGGATTTCAACAATCAACAGTGCAGTATATATGTTAGCACAGTTAGTAGCTGCACAGTGCCAACTAGTTGCACCAGATATTGCCGGACCTTCTGAAGGGCCCGAAAGTTCAAGAGTTCGTGAATTTCTTGGCTTGAATCCTCCACAATTTACAGGGACAGATCGCAGAGAAGACCCTCAACACTTTGTTGATCAGCTTCATAGGATCTTCAGAGTCATGCATGCCTCAGCGATTGAGTCAGTTGAGTTAGCAGCATTTCGATTGCGTGATGTTGTAGTATTGTGGTATGAAAGTTGGGAGAGATCTAGGGGAGAAGATACATCTCTACCCACTTGGGATAGCTTTACAGAAGCTTTCATAGATCACTATTTGCCTCGAGAGATTAGGGATGGTCGGGTGGACCAGTTTCTGAACCTCCGACAAGGTGCATAAGTGTCCGAGAGTACGGGCTGAGATTTGATTCATTGGCTAGATATGCACCAGCATTTGTTGATACGATGCATGACAGGGTACGTAGATTTGTGGGAGGGCTTAACTCAGACTATATCGAGGCTTGTTCTACCGCTGCGCCAAATGATACTATGGATATCTCACGGATTCAGGCCTTTGCACAAGGCATAGAGGATCACCGACATCTACAGTATACGAGTGAGAGGGTCGAGAGAGAGACAAAAGAGGGCTAGGTCCGCTGGTTCGCAGGGAGATTTTCAGGGTGGTCCCAAACCCCGATATTTTACTAGGCCACCTAGACCTCCACCACAGCAGTTCCAGGGTAGTAGATTTGATCATCAGGAACAGTTAGGCTCAGGTGAGGGTTCACGAGCATTAGGCTTGCAGCAGCATAGGGGTTCAAGCCAGGCTAGGACATCCCCGCCGCGTTGCATTACTTGCGGTAGGAAGCATTTCGGGAGGTGCAGACAGGGTTCTACAAATTGTTATTCTTGTGGACAGGAGGGGCATGGGTGGAGAAACTGCCCTACCATAGGTCAGGGTGGTATCCGTTAAGAGTTTGACTCATCTATGTCATTTCAGTTAACAAATAATGGAATAGATGAGTCTTTTCTCAAACAGAAATGACATAAATGAGCCAAATTTTTAATAGATGACATAGATAAATCTTTTCTCAAAATTCGATTACATATTTGAACATTTTTCCTACCAACTATATATTAACACCATAAAAGACTAATCCCTAAACTTTTGACAAAAAAGGATCATTTCTAGCTTTTAATCGTCACCAAAGTAACAAATTAAACATGATATCAAATGACTGCATAAGTCATGCTAGTTGATTAGTCTGAGAAATGAAGCAAAATCAGTGAATTAACCAAAATAATTGTTTTTGTATTACTTTTATTTTTAGACCGTTTCAAAAAGAGTCTTTTTATTATTATTATTTTTGACAACTCTTTAATTTGAACTTTCTACATGTCATGTTTAAATTAAAAAAATATCATTTACTTTCTTAAACTTTGTATAAGTAAAAAAAGAACAAAAAATCAAAAAGAGATGGAATGTATTTCCTGAATTACTTTGAGAGAATGTGTATTTCCTGAATTACTTTGAATTGGGGTATGCACATGTAATTTTTTTGAGTTTTATGACCCATTTATGTTTTTTTTCCATTAATAAACATGATAGGAATGTTGTGTAATTAGATAGTCTCTCCCTTTTTATTTGATAAATTTGTTAAGTTCAGAGTAAACAACCGAAATGAACACCTTTTGCTATAAAGAATTATTTTGATCAAGTAAAATATATTAAAAAAATATAAGAAATGACCATTCAACTATTTCCATTACCAAATTTATCAAAATTACTAAAATTATCCACAACTTCTTGTTCTGCCTTTCTTGTTCGCCAATAAATGGCTTCTAATCTTATTTTTTTCTTCCTTCCCATTTCTCCATTAATGAATTGTTTTCCTTCTTTCTACCTCCTCTTTAGGGATGGCAATGAGGTGGGGCGGATGCAAGGTGGGGTGAGTTTAAAGTTATGCGGGGCGGGGAAGGTTTAACATTATGCGAGGAGGGTTGGATGTGGGGCGGGTGAAGTGAGTTTTTTAAAAATTAATGCAGTGCGGAGCGGGTTGCGGGTATATGTAATTTTCTTGTGGGTTCAAACTTAATTTTGACTTTTTACATACTATAAGAGTGATAGAGCATTATTTATTAAGATAATTACATTAGAGCTACTAAAATATTCAAGATAGTAAAAGAAAATGGTTCAATAAAAAAAATATAATTTCTTACTTGTTTCCCAATTGACCTCTAAAAAATAAAATTTTAAGCCACTATCCTATTAAATTAATACAACTTAATGAAAAAATGAATTTATTGTTATGAATTTATTTTTAGTATCAAACTTAACTAGAAAAAGAAAATAATAAAAAAATTATGCGGGGCGGGTCTATGCGGAACAGGGTAGGGTGGGTTGAAAATAAAAAAAAAAGTTATTATGCGGGCGGAGCGAATTAAAAAGTTTTCGGGTTAAGCTCAACCTACGCCGCCGCCCTCCCCGCATCGCCCATTACCATCCTACTCCTCCTTCTTTTTCTTCCGCATCATTTTTCCTTTTTCTTTTTGTGTCATGTTCTTCTTCTTCTTCTTCATTGGTTTCTTTTTTTCTTTAAAATTTGATGTACCACAAATGTGAATCATTTCGAGTGAATTATATATCAAAGACTCAAAATATCGAGAGAATTTCATATCTAAATTTTGATACTATTTAAAGGTGATTTCGAGCTAATCGAGATTGAATAATCAATCTATACTTCATGTATAGTCAATGCATACTTCATATATAGTTAAGCTATATTTAGTTTTTTTGAGTATATCGTCATGTATAGATACGCTACATTAAATAGCCAGTACTCATTATATACTTTATATGACTTTTCACAAACTATATTATATATATAGTCAATGTATACTTTCAATGATTTTTTAATTATATGTCTATATTTATTGTAAACTAATTACTACTTTATTATATATAATTGATATTATTCCTAAAATATATTTAAAAGAACAAAATAAAATATTACTAGTAAATTAAGTACCATTTTAGACATTTTCTCAAAAAGTCTCACATAAAGACAAAAGAATTAACTCATATCCTACTCACACTCTTCAATTACTTAGTGCCAAAAATATTTGAAGAAACAAAAGCCGCCATTAGAGGGTTAAGCTGACAATCGTTTCCTTCTTTGTTAATTTGCTTCATCTACCTCTGATTTCAATTGCAGATTCTTACCTATTGCTCAATTTGATGGATTCCTGTAAGTTTTTTTACTCACCGGCATTACTTGTTTATCTGGTGAACGTTGCTCTGTTTTTGAAAAAAATGAAAAAACTAAACAAATTTAAAATGTGGATGAAGTTTTGATATTTTTTTCTGGTGAATTGGTTGGCGGGAGGACCTTTTTTTAGTTTTCATTTTGTTTAGAGTTAACAAACGGGAATGAAAAACAGGATTTTTATTTTTTTCGGTTAGTTTTTGTATCCTCAATTCTATTTTGATGAAACAAAGGTTTTTTGTGTTTGTGTTTGTGTGGAGGAATTCATGATTTTGCTAGTAGATTTTATATATAAGGGAGTTTGGCCAAGAAAATTGAGAGAATTTTAAAAAAAAAGAATACTTTTTTCACTCCAAATTGGAGTTGTTTTCGAGTTTTTGTGAGTGATTTGGAATGAAAAAAGTTAAAAACAACTTGAATTTTATGGCCAATCGTGTTTGCTTTTTGGAGTCTAGACAAACAAGGATTCAAGTTATATCAGTGGTAGAGGAAGAAAAGACTCCAAAAAACAAACAGGATTGACCATAAAATTCAAGTTAAGTTATTCATGAATTTTGAAATGAAGTTATAGAATGAAATTAGATATAAAGTTTCTTTTCTTGTAAAAAATTGAATTTGAAATAAATTTAAGAAATTTGTAGAGAACCATATAACTAGTGGAATGAGTGATGCATAGCAGTTTATTTGGAAGTTATTTCTTCGCGTTCCTTTTACTTTTGGGTGCTTTTTCTTGAGGAGATGAGTATTAGAATGCCAAAATTTGATGCATATGGTATGTTGCCTGTGGCTAGTTGTCAGAATGGATAAGGGTGATGTAGAGATGCCGGACGCAAAAAAGAATGTCCCTACTAGTGATGTCCTTGTGTCCAATGAGTCACCGATCGAGTACGAAAACGACGTTAAGACTGGAAAAAGCAATGTTGAGGACAAGACGTACAGTGTGATTCAAAGGGAGAGGACTTGAAGAATGCTAGAAGTGAGACAGAGGACCAGCTTAACTCTAAGAGTCAGCCAGAGGCACACGACAATGTGGTGCTGGAGAACGAAACGCCTACTATTGATGTTGGAACGGATGATATGGTAAGTGGCTATTTGAATTTGACTGATGATGAAGTACAGAATATTGATGAAGGAGAAGTGAATGAAGTTCAACAGAGGGAGAGGGAGAGGACGAGGATGAGGAGGAAGAGGATGAGGAAGAAGAAGCGAAAGAAGAAGATTTGGAAGAAGAAGAATTAAGAATGAAGAATGAATGACGATGCGGAAGAAAAAAGAAAGAGGAGGAGTAAGGATGGCAATGGGCGGGGTGGGTTGAGCTTAACCCACAAATTTTTTAATCCAGCCAGCATAACAACTTTTTTCATTTTCAACCCGCCCCACCCCGTCCCGTATAACAACTTTTTTTCATTTTCAACCCGTTCCGCATAATTTTTCTAATATCTTTCTTTTTCTAATTAAATTTGATACTAAAAATTAAATTCATAAAAATAAATTCATTTTTTCAGTAAGTATTAATTTAATAGGACAGTGACTTAAAATTATATTTTTTAGAGGTCAACTGGGAAACATGTAAGAAATTGTATTATTTTTTAACCATTTTCTTTTACTATCTTGAATATTTTAGTAGCTTTAATGAAATTATTTTAATAAATAATGCTCGATCACTCTTATAGCATGTAAAGAGTTAAAATTAAATTTAAACCCACATAAAATCACATATACCCGCAACCCGCTCCGCACCGCATTAATTCTTAAAAAATCCACTTCAACCTACCCCACATCCCACCTGCCTCGCTCGCATAGGCTTAAACCCATCCCTCCTGCATCCGCCCTGCCTCATTTCCATCCATAGGGAAGAGGAAGAAATAAGGAAAAGAATTCATTAATGGCGAAATGGGAAGAAAGAAAAAGAAGATTAGAAGCCATTATTGGCGAACTAGAAAGGCAGAAGAAGTTTTGGATAATTTTAGTAATTTTGAAAATTTGACTTAAATTTTGGTGATGGAAATAGTTAAATGGTCATTTATTATAATTTTTCATATATTTTACTTGATCGAAATCGTTCTTAATAACAAAAGGTGTTCATTTCAGTTGTTTATCCTCAACCTAACAAATTTATCAAATAAAAAAAGGGAGAGACTATCTAATTGCACAACATTCCTACAATATTTATGTTATGGTCCCCGGTAATGGATCTTGTTATGGGGAGATGCAATATGAATTCTGAAGTTTTCATTTTACGACCTATGGTGCTGGTTTGTTAAGAGAGAACCTGCAATCTCTTGAGTTAAAGTACTCAAAAACTGAATTTTTTGCTTACATTTCCTGAGATAAACATACAATTCAAATACAACACTTAAAAGATAACTACCCCTAGAAACTAGGACATGACTTCCTAACATTACTGGAATGAAAAACTGCACTATTACAGGAATATAACTACTACTAAAAGGAAATAACTACTGCTAAAAAGAAATAACTAATGTTGTAACTATTGGATGACTAAGGAGTGATACCATTACTCTCCTCTGTCAAATCGTGCTTGTCCTCAAGCGCTAAGTGGGGAAATTAGTATTTCCCTCCTTTCCAACAAACTCTTCCTCATCGTCTATAAAGTCAATCCAGAATAATTTATTGCATTGATTACCTCGGGTGAATGGTTCATCATAATTGAAACAAAATCCCTTAAGTTGCCTTTCTTCCATTTCAGATCTGGTCAGATTTTTCACAAATCTGGCATGTTGTTGAGGTGAGAAATCTGATGTCTTGGATTTGCAAGCATCTAACAATTGCGAACAAACGGGTTGTTCCTTGCGTTCATAAAGTCGAGATAAACTCATCGTTGTACCCAAATCTAGAGGATTATGCAACTCAACCTCAATTGCTATATAATCAGTAAGACCACTGATATAAAGTTCAATTTTTTGCGACTGAGTGAGTGTATCAGCTCGGGAAATTAACTGCTCAAAATTTTCTTAATAATTTGTCACATAATCGATCTGGCATAACTTAGCCAATGCTCCGAATTTCTAACTTATAATTGGTGGCCCAAAGCGAAGGTTACATTGACGTTTGAATTCATCCCAAGATGGTTAAGCCATATCTATCTATAGTTGAAGAAACCAAAGTTGTGCATTGCCTTCTAAATAAAAAGAAGCAAGTCCAACCTTTTCTTCTTCTAGAGTTTGTTGGTGTCGAAAGAAGTGTTCACATCTGTTCAACCAGCCCAAAGGGTCCTCTTGGCCATTTAATTGTTGGAAATCCAATTTTGTATGTCGAGGAATGATGAAACTTCCTCCTACATCTGAACTTGACCCTCTAACTAGTTTATTTTATCCCTTCCAACCGTTATTCTGACTTGAATATTCATTTGAATTAGAATCGACTTTAGAATTCTCTAAATGCTTTGCGAGTGCATCCAAACGAGCACTTATTGATTCCTGGCCAAATTGTCTGCACGTTCTTCATTGAACAAGTTCACCAATTGTGCTAGTTGATGTTGAATTTGGTCTCCCATAACTCCTGGCTCTGATACCAAGTTGTTATGGTCCCCGGTTATGGATCTTGTTATGGGGCGATGCAATATGAAATCTGAAGTTTTCTTCTTGCGACCTATGGTGTTGGTTCGTTAAGAGAAAAAACCTGGAATATCTTGAGTTAAAGTACTCAAAAACTGAATTTTCGGCTTACATTTCCTGAGACAAACAGGCAATTCAAATACAACACTTAAAAGATAACTACCCCTAGAAACTAGGACATGACTTCCTAACATTACTAGAATGAAAAACTGCACTATTACAGGAATATAACTACTACTAAAAGGAAATAACTACTGCTAAAAATAAATAACTAATGTTGTAACTATTGGATGACTAAGGAGTGATAACATTACTCTCTTCTGTCAAATCGTGCTTGTCCTCAAGCACTAAGTGCGGAAATTAGTATTTCAATGTTTTCCAACAAACTCTTCCTCATCGTGTATAAAGTCAATCCAGAATAATTTATTGCATTGATGAGCTTGGGTGAATGGTTCATCATAATTGAAACAAAGTCCCTTGTGTTTCCTTTCCTCCATTTTAGATCTGGTCAGTTTCTTCACAAATCTGGCATGTTGTTGAGGTGAGAAATCTGATGTCTTGGATTTGCAAGCATCTAACAATTGCGAACAAACAGGTTGTTCCTTGCGTTCATAAAGTCGAGATAAACTCATGTTGTACCCAAATCTAGAGGATTATGCAACTCAACCTCAATTGCTATATAATCAGTTAGACCACTGATATATAGTTCAATTTTTTTCGACTGAGTGAGTGTATTAGACCGGGAAATTAACTGCTCAAAATTTCTTGATAATTTTTCACAGACCCGATCTGGCATAACTTAGTCAATTCTCCCAATTTCTGACTTATAATTGGTGGCCCAAAGTGAAGGTTACGTTGACGTTTGAATTCATCCCAAGATGGTTGAGCCATATCTATCTCTAGTTGACGAAACCAAAGTTGTGCATTGCCTTCTAAATAAAGAAAAGCAAGTCCAACCTTTTCTTCTTCTGGAGTTTGCTGGTGTCGAAAGAAGTGTTCACAGCTGTTCAACCATCCCAAAGGGTTCTCTTGGCCATTAAATCGTTGCAAATCCAATTTTATATGTCAAGGAATGATGAAACTTCCTCCTACTTATGAACCTAACCCTCTAACCACATTATTTTTTACCTTCCAACCGCGATTCTGACTTGTATTTTCATTTGAATTAGAATCAACCTTAGAATTCTCTAAATCCTTTGCGAGTGCATCCAAACAAGCACTTATTGCTTCCTGGAGAAATTGTTTGCACGTTCTTCGTGGTACAAGTTCACTAATTGTGCTAGTTGATGTTGAATTTGGTCTCCCATAACTCCCGGTACTAATACCAAGTTGTTGCGGTCCCCGGTTATGGATCTTGTTATGGGGCGATGCAATATGAAATCTGAAGTTTTCTTCTTACAACCTATAGTGCTGGTTCGTTAAGAGAGAAACTGCAATCTCTTGAGTTAAAGTACTCAAAAACTAAAATTACTTTTCTGCTTACATTTCGTGAGACAAATAGACAATTTAAATACAACACTTAAAAGATAACTACCCCTAGAAACTAGGACATGACTTCCTAACGTTACTGGAATGAAATACTGCACTATTATAGGATAGTAACTACTACTAAATGGAAATAACTACTGTTAAAAAGAAATAACTAATACTATAACTATTGGATGACTAAGGAGTGATAATAATTTATTATTGGAAAAACTACATAAAGGGTCATAAAACTCAAAATAATTACATGTTCATACCCCCAATTCAAAGTAATTCAAGAAATACACATTCTCTCAAAAAATAAATTACAGTCCATACCCTAACTCATTAAGGCTAATAATTTTCGCTTATATGATACTGATTTAGTATCATATATTGTATTGATATTACTAAGGCGGATAATTTCGCTTAAGTGATACTAAATCAGTATATATATATATATATATATATATATATATATATATATACATACATATATATATTGTATTCGTACCATTAAGGTTTCTTGTTCAGAAATTACTCATTAGTCAATGAAACTATAATAGTATATGCATATTGTTGTGGTATCATTAAGGTTTCTTATTCAGAAATTACTCATTAGTCAATGGTACTATAAGAGTATATGTATATTGTTGTGGTATCATCAAGGCTTCTTGTTCAGAAATTACTCATTAATCAATAATATTATAAGAGTATATGTATATTGTTGTGATATCATTAAAGTTTCATGTTCATAAATTATTCATTAGTTAATGATATTATAAGAGTATATGTATATTGTTGTGGTATCATTAAGGTTTTTTGTTCAGTAATTACTCACGAGTCAATGATACTATAATAGTATCATTGACTAATGAGTAATTTCTGAACAAGAAACTTTAATGATACCAATATAATATATATATATATATATATATATATACTGATTTGGTACCAATTAGGCGAAATTATCAGCGTTAACGATACCACTACAATATATGACACTGATTTAGGGTGTGTTTGGTATGAAGGATATTGTTCCATGAAAAATGTTTTCTTGGAAATAAGTGGATTTTAACTTATTTTCTCATGTTTGGTTGGTGAATAGAAAATATTTTCTGGAAAATACTTTTTAATGTTTGGTTGGTGAATGAAAAATATTTTTCAGAAAATATCTTTTATTTTTTGCTTGAAACTAAAAGATAACAATTTAGGAAAATAATTTTTGATTCGAAAATCAACCCCAATAATTGATCTAGGACCTAACCCCGACATCCAAACTAGGACAAGCCACTGATAACCATTCAAAAATCCGACCCTGAGATTTGACACAGACCAAACTTTCGACCCAGGATTTTTTTTCAAAAATCATTTTAAATTTTTTTTTTTTGATGGGGTCGCGAGGGGTGGGGGGGGGGGGTAGGGGTGGGGTGGCGTAAAAAATGAAAAAAATTTAAGTTTGAAATATTTCCCAAAATTAATTTTTTTTAAAAAAAAACAATTTATGGGGGTGGCCTTATTGGTGGTTGGTGTAAAAAACAAATTGAAATATTTTTCGAAAGCAATTGGTTTTTGGAAGAGGGGGGGGGGGGGATAGAGAGTAGGGTTGGTAGGGGTCGGATGAGGTAAAAAAATAAAATTTGAAACATTTTTCAAAAATATTTTTTTAAATTTTTTATCCTTTTGTTTGAAGGAGGGGGGTGGGGGTAGGTTGGTGGTGGGATAAAAATATATTCTAAATTTTAAAATAAGAAAATTTAAAAATTTTAAATTTATTTTTGAATGGGGAGGGTCGGGTACGGGATATGCGTAGGGTAAGAACAAAAATTAAAGGATGAAGTAGAGTTTTGGAAAATATTATCCTCAATTTTGGAAGGGAAGTCATTTTCCTTAAATTTGAGGAAAATGAGTTGATTTGGAAAACATTTTGCAAAAATTTAAGCTAACCAAACATGGGAAAATTGGAAACATTTTCCAGAAAATGTTTTCTTCCATACCAAACACACTCTTAGTATCAGCTAAGAGAAATTAGTTTTTTTTGGGGGGGGGGGGGGGGGTGGGTGGGTATATAGTGTAATTCTTTAGTGGGGTATATGTTTGTAATTATTTTATTTTTATGGGGTATTTTCTTGGTTTCCTCATTATTAATTGTCTCTATATTTGTAATAATTATATTTTATCTTACTAATTAATAATTTCATATCACATTTCAAGTAGATACACCTAGATACATATTTTTTGCTACCAGATATGCTGAAATAACGAGAGAGGCGAGCAAGAACATGAAGGAGGTGAGCGAGATTTGTCTATATATCTCAAATACATGTGAATCACACTAGATACATGTATTTGGTGCGTTTCACATATAATTAGGATACCGATACATGAACGAGATAGAGAATGACGAGTGAGATGTGAGAGAGGCGAGCCAGATTTGTCTATGTATACTAGATAATGTGAATCCACTTGGATACATTATATCTAGAATAAATTACACCTAAATTTGAGTTCATATATCATGATACACATGTTTCTAGACGTATCTTGTCACACCAAAATCTAGTAGGATTCATAATATTGCAAACTAACATGCATCTAAGTAATTTGTTTCTAAACTAATATAATTTTTGTAAATTACCCAATAAAAATGTGTTAAATTTAACTGTGGACCCCATGTGGCTAACAAAATCCACTATTATTATCTTCTTTATTATTTTCAAAGAAAGAACTTCATGAAATATAACATTATAGTCTCTACTTTCTCTAACAAAATTTATTATTTTCTATTACTTAAAACAATGGGCATTACTTATAAGGCCAGTGGAATAATATTTTAGAAAAGTGAACATAGTAAATTTTGTTGGAGAAAGCTGAGAAAATAGTGTTAGATTTTATGGTGTTCTTTCTTTTGAGCTAACAAAGAACACAACAATGATGAACTTTGTTAGTCGCGTAGGATCCCTAATTAAATTTACCATTATTTGATTTGATAAATCTATTAGGTTTGTATACATCTGATTTTTGGAAATAATGACCACATCAATTGCATAAATTAATTATGTGAATGAATAAAAAAATTCTTGAAATTGTCCAAAATTGAAATTGGGGGTTTTTAGTGTTTTTGAAAAACATTGAAATCACTTTGATTTGGCTCTTTGATTGAAAGGAGAATCGAAAATAAAATCCCCATACCTTTATGATTAATTTGCTAGGAATTTGAAAAGAAATCAGTAGGAACCCATCCCCTAGCTTGAAGCTTCAAAGATGTCTTCCATGGAGTTCTAGAGAGTTTATTTGAGAGGGAAGGTTCCATTGGAATAATGAGGTCCAACTCTAGGTTTTGGGGTTTTATCCACTTAAAATACCCTAAAATAGGTAGAATAACCATTTATAATAGTTCCCCAAAGTACCCAAACTACCCCTCACTTAGTTGGACCTTTTTAAACAAGTCAAACTTGAGTTTTATTTTCGCAGATTTCGTCGGGAAACAAGTCCGCGACGCGGAGGTGTTCCCACAAGTTTCTGGAAATTAAATTTTGAGACAGTAGAGTCCGTGACACGTCGGACCAAAATTTTTGCCCTTGGTGGAGCTAGTCCGCGACGCGGACATGCTCCCTCCATGAGTAACTTCAAGCTGCCTTGGCAGCCTATTTGGCCAAGGGTTGAGGTCATCCTCGGGACCCTTAGGGTGGTCCCGGGGAGTCGTACCCGAACGTTTTGACCCCAAATACATTTATTAAGACACTAGGGTCACCTCCACTGATTTTAGACTCCAAACAACACATAAAAACATGAACAACATACTAGAACACACCAACACATAAAAGACTAGTTTTCGAACGTCTTGGTCGTCCCTTGACGTTTGACTTCCAAACTCTCTAAAACTGACTAAAAAGGCTATTCTTCATTATTTTAACAAGTTATTAATGCATAAAACCCATGCGAGGCTCTAATTTATCCTACTTCATTTTGAGGGGTGTTACAAATACTAGAATGATAGCTATTGTTATACGCAAATTCAATCAAAGGCAAATTATCATCCCAATTACCCATGAATTCAATTACACGTGCTCTCATCATATCTTCCAATGTTTGAATAGTACGCTTTGATCGCCCATGATTTGCGGATGAAAGGTTGTACTAAGCTTAACACAATTACCAAGTCTATTTTGGAAAGATTTCCAAAATTGAGAAGTGAATTTTGTACCACAATCGGAGATACTGGACAAGGGAAATCCATGTAACCTAACCATTTCTATCAAATACAACTTACTATAGTCCTTCATCGAATAAGAAACTTTGCCTGGAATGAAATAAGCTGATTTTGTCATTTGATCTACTATTACCCAAATCGAATCATGTTGTAGTCGGGTGCGATCTAACCCAACAATCAAGTCCATATTCAAGTCTTCCCACTTCTAAATAGGAATATTGATATCTTGTGACAAACCTCCCGTTTCAGATGCTCAACTTTTACTTGTCAATAATTAGGACAGTTAGCCACAAATTCCGCATTATCCTTCTTCATCCCATTCCACCAATTGACCTCCCGCAAGTCACAGTACATCTTGGTGGCTCCCGTGTGAATGGAATATCGAGAAATATGGACTTCTGATAAAATTTGATCTCTCAAGTCATCTACATTAGAAATAAACAAATGACCTTGATAATAAAGCACACCGTCTCCCCATTATGAGAAAGCCTCTACTGACTTTTAAAGCACCACTTCCTTTAATTCAATGAAAATTGGATCAAGACCTTGCTTGGCTTTCGTATCTACTAGAAAAGACGATTCTAAACAACATTGAACCATAACATCACCCTAGGTGGAGTCTACCAATCGAACACCCAACTGGGCCAATTTATGAACATCTCCAACCAACTCATATTATCCTCTATATGAGCAACACTACCCATCGATAATCGATTAAGAGCATCTGCCACCACATTTGCTTTACCGGGGTGATAGAGAACACTCATATCATAGTCCTTTAGTAATTAAAGCCGCCTTATTTGGATAAGATTTAGATCATTTTGATTAAAACACATATTGCAAACTCTTGTGGTCAGTAAAGATATTGACATAAACACCATACAAGTAATGCCTCCAAATTTTCAAAGCAAACACAACTGCCGCTAGTTCTAAATCATGGGTGGGATAGTTTTTTGTTTTTGCACCTTAAGTTGTCTTGAGGCATGGGAAATGACTTTCTCATTTGGCATAATTACACATCCCAACCCAATCCTTGAAGCATCATAATAAACAACAAACCCATCGGTCCCTTCCGGTAAAGTCAACACTGGAGCAGAAGTAAGTCTATCTTTAAATTCTTGAAAACTCTTCTCAAAAGATTCTGACCATAAGAACTTGGCATTTTGTCGGGTCAATGTTGTCAATAGAGAGGCAATCGATGAAAACTCTTCCACAAACCTTCTATAGTAACAACATAAACCCAAGAAATTTCTAATGTCCGAAGGGGACAGAGGTCTAGGCCATCTCTTTACCGCATCCTTCTTCTTAGGATCTACCTCAATACCTTTTTCAGAAACAATGTGACCAAGGAAAGCCATGGAATTGAACAAATATTCACATTTACTAAACTTTGTAAAGAGTTGTTTGTCCTTGAGGACTTGAAGCACAATCCTCAAATGATTGGTATGCTTATCTTCACTCCTTGAATAGATCAATATATCATCAATGAACACAATCACAAACATGTCGAGGTATTGCTTATACACCTTATTCATCAAGTCCATAAAAGTGGCTGGAGCATTAGTCAAGCCAAAAGACATTTCCAAAAACTCATAATGGTCATATCGATTTGAAATGTCATTTTTGGTATATCATTTGCCTTTACCCTCAATTGGTGATAACCTGACCAAAGGTCAATCTAAGAGAAGTAACTTGATCCTTGTAGTTGGTAAAACAAATCATCTATCCTTGGGAGATGATCATTATTCTTAATGGTCACCTTGTTAAATGGAGATAGTCAATACACATACGAGGGGAACCATATTTCTTTCTAACAAACAAAACCGGAGCACCCCATGGAGAGATACTCGATCGAATGAAACCCTTATCCAACAAATCCTTCAATTGCTCTTTCAATTCCTTAAGTTTTGCTTGAGCCATTCCTTAAGGAAGAATAGAGATAGGTTGCATATCTAGGAGAAGGTCATTACCAAAGTTTATTTCCCTTTCGGGAGGAATAATGGGTAGATCATCCGGAAACACTTTTGGAAACTCATTTACAACAGGGTACGACTCAAGAGTAGGGGTATCTAAATATATGTTCCTCACCCTAACTAGATTGTAAATTGAACCCTTAGAAATAATCTTTCTATATTTAAGAAAAGAAACAAACCGACCTTTCGGCATAGAATTTCCCCCAATCAACTCTAGGATATGCTCATTTTGAAATTGAAACTTGACCACTAGTTCTACAATCAACAAAAACATAACAAGAATGTAACCAATCCACATCACGAATGACATCAAAATCTAGCATATGAAGCCATAAAAGATCAACATGAATGACTCTATGGGGTAAGGAAATGGGATGATTTCTATAAACTCTCTTAGCCACAATAAATTCACTAATAGGAGTAGAGACAGAAAACTAATCTAGCAACACATCCGGAAGAATATCAAACCTCATAGCCACATATGGCGTCACAAAAGACAAGGTAGCACTGGGATCAAGCAAAGCGTAAGCATCAAGATGAAAGACTTTCAACATACTATTAATCACATAGGAAGAACCCTCTTATGGCCACTCTTACTACAACCAAAGAAATCATCAATACCAGCTAAGCATTTGCCCTCATGCTTCCTTCCACACTTAGCACAAGTAGACAATGACGATCCACAACCATTTCCTCCCATTGTGGTTAAGGGTTAGACAACCTATCCTTGTTGAATCTAGAAGGAGCATATGAGGAACCTTTACCAGAAAACCTTTGTCGGAACTTAGAACGACCATGTCCATCCAACCTTAAATGTGAAAAGTCACCACACCAATTCCTGTCTTCTTCACCTCCTTAGACCTTTTCTTAATTTTCTCCTCTTCTATTTATTGAGCATGAACCGTAAGATGATAAATATCCATATCATAGATAAGCATGGAAGTATGACATTTCTTTACCACCATCATGGACACACCCGAAACAAACTTACTCATCCTTGCCCTAGTATCGACAATCATAGTAGGAGCATACCTAGACAATTTTTTTAACTTCAAAGCATATTCTTTCACACTCATGTTTCCTTGAAGAAGGTTGATAAATTCAAGAACCTTTTCCTCCCTCATCTCAAGGAGAAAGAACCTATCAAGGAAAGCAACCTTAAACTTTTCCCAATTGAGAGGACCCTATAAACTGCCCTCCTTTCTTTCCATTGGTTGAACCAAATATTAGCAACACCATTAAGTTGGTAAGCGGCCAATTCCACCTTTTTCACCGGCATCACTCCCATAATCATCAACACCTTATATACCTCATCAATGAACTCTTGAGGATCTTTCTCAACCTTAGAACCATGCAATTCTGGAGGATTCCTCCAAGTAAAGTCCCTCACTCTCTATGCCGCAGTAACTATATTTGGGTTCATGGGGAGCACAACCTCTCTATTGGCTTGAGCCGTCATAGCTTGAGCCAATACCTAGAAAGCATCTCTAAATTCTACATTGGTCACTTGCTCGGCCAAAGGACCAGTCGGAGCCTGAGGAGATTCAGAAGGAGCTTTTTGTTCCATGTTCTCGTTCGCATTTCTCCTATTATAAGCTCTAGGAGAAAGGACTTATAGATTTACACTCTATCGCATGACTTAGAGAATGAAAGAAGTGGAGTTTCTTGATCATCTTATAGCTTCGTATTCATAAATGTGGCGGACTTCACACTCATGAACAACACACTACTTGACGTGAGTTATGGGACATACTAGGACCTTTCTAAACCTTGTACTCTGAATACCATGTTTTTCATAACCCAAGGTACACCCTAGGAGTAAGATGGCCTATAGGACCCCCGAAAGTCCCTACGCAAGCCACTTAGCATACATAAACAAGACAATAGAAAATCAAGAAATTTAAAATAGATTTCATATCAAAAAGAGTTTATATAACGAAACAGAAGTCTACATAGTCTCAATAGCCATCCATTACATAAAGAGTGACCGAGACGTAGCCCTGACATCACATACAATATCTGAAAGTAATGAGTGTAAGAGATAAATGGTTCGGTCCTCTAAATATAAAGACTTATCACTACTAAGTACGATCAAGGGGACTCCGAGCGACAGGGATGAGAATCTGTAATGTTGGACCTTTCATTGGAGAAAACAATGTAGGCAAGAGTATGTGTTATTACAAATATGTACCAAGTATGACAATAATGCATAGACATATAAATCATTCTAAAAAGGACCTTTTCATTATCATGCAAATACAAAGTTAAATTTAAAAAAAAAGGTTAGAAAACATCATAATAGTCATGGTTAAATGCAAGTAGATCTTCTCTTTTGAACACTTGGTAAATACTTCTTTAAGTAACCTCAGTTCTTCTTTGGTGTAAGAATTAGCCTTAACCGACATAGAGACCATGTTAGCTATAACATGGAATACGGTGTTTGCTCCACATGGAGAATGGGTGTTCTCACTTGGCAAGGCAAGAACCTCAATTTCTAGATTATGTGGATCCACTAGCTAATGTCTATCTACGACCAAGATCCTATGGTGGCAGATAGGTAAGGGATAAGGATATTTCTACTAGAAACCCGACCTCAAACTATGGGAGAGCTTTCATCTCAATATCCTCTCGATTCTAAGCATAAATCCCACAGAAAAGTCATAATTCGTTAATTGACTTATCTTTCATGGAAGGCTCTTCAAATCACCAATCCAAGCTAGCTTTCTGTAGAATAACTCCTAAATTTTATTCTAAGTTAGTTGAGAAAACCTTTCAACCCTTAAGAATCCTTATGTGAGAAATCCTTTCACATGCATGTATTGAGTATTATGTGAGCAATCATTTTACAACAATAACAACAAATTATAAGCTTTACTCTCAAAGCATCTTATCTCAGAGCAATCCCTCATTTTCGTCACTTTGATAAAGAACATCCATATCTTCATGAACTTCTTCTATCATGGCTAAAATCCCACATCATCATCTTAGATTAGAAAACATGAGGTATACATGGGTTCATGGGTACTCATCTTAAAATCATGAGATTATCTCAATTCATGCTTCATACTTCATAAAACAATCAAATAAATTAATATTTAAAGGAACCCATAACATAGAAGAAAACTCTAACTTCCAATGGGAATTTCTAAATTCAAAATTGGGGAATTTAGGAATTCTATGGATGAGAGGGCTCCATAGATGAAGACTATCATACCTTAGTACTCAAATCCCACAAGCAATGGTGAATTGGAGACTTGATCTTGAAACCCTAGGTTGAATCCTTATTCTTTCTTTAGAGAGAGAAATATTTTGGGGAAGACGAACTTGTTCTTCTCTTTGGTAAATTGAGAGAATATATTAAATGGGTGATTTTGGTGGGGGAGGGGGGGGGGGGTTGAAACTTTTATATAGGACTTTAGGTTAAGGCTAAAATGACATGGTATTGAATTAAAACAATTTTGAAAAGACCCAAAGTATCGTGACTAAAAAGCTAATGGACTACCTCACGATTGCCTTTACGGTCTCTCAAGGGTTCCACGGTCTGTGAACTAGGTCATGAAGAGGCCCATGACTGAGGGTCTTCACTGTTCCACTGCCACGACAGCCTTGACGGCTTATCAAAGGTACCGCAGGGACGAACCCCTTCATGGTGGGTCAGTTGACGACCCCTACCATGGCCCGTCAACCTTACCACGGGCTATCTAAGCCTCCGTGGGAGAAGCGCTGCCCCTGGCAACTCTGCCAAGCTTTCATGTGCCCCATAACAGGTTGTGGTCCCCTTCACGGCCCGTCAAGGGCTCCGTGTAGGTCCCATGGCCTAGTTTTGAGCTGGTGACTTGCCTCATTTTCCCCTTTTCTATCCTTTTCTATTCCATGGGTTACATAAACTCACCGTCTCCTGAACTTCAAAAAGTAGACTCAACTCTGTAGGTGTGGTGCTTGGGCTGACAGCCCATCATTGGATTTATGGTACATCATCTTTTCCATAATCTAAACTTCGGAACTTTGGGATTTCTCTGCAAGCGTGATGCTTTACCTGGTGGCCCTTCATAGGTATGACGGTCCATTGGTCTTGCTGTCAGATCTCTCTCTTGGCTGCACTTAGTTTCATTTCGCTTTCTTTCTCTACTTGACTGATTTCCCATCTAACACAACAGGAAAACTATGAAAAAACACTATTGTTATTTAAGAACTAACAATTATTCATAGTTAAAAAGTATCAAATGCATCGTCAGATGGGCACATTAGGATTCAAAAGAAAAATGAAGAAATATTTTTTTTTTTTAAATCTTGTATCCGTTATCTATAAAAGTAGAGATAGCTACGAATAATTAATTGTATATATCTATTAATCAGATTCAAGTATATATAGTACTTATCAGGTATTATAAGTAAATATCTAATAGAATATATAGGTACTAGTGGCAACATTGGTCTTAATATATTCCCCATATAATTTTCTCTTTAAAAAATCCTATGTCCCACACCGTTGTAAGACTATTTTTTCCTAAATATTTAATGTAAAATAACCACTGATATTCACTAATTCATGGACAAAATTTGGGGATATTTAGGAGAGCAGTGCTCTTGCGTGAAATGAACCCACGATGGTTCAGCCTACGAATTCTGAGATTTCCTAACTTTGTTTGTGGTTAGAGGGGGAAGAAGGATAGCAGGTCATCGTCCCAGTTACTTCTCCGCAAGAGGTAATTATCTCATTTCCTCTTTTATATTCTTTTAGTTTGATTGCCTATAATAGATATATTTCCAAATTTGAGATTCAATTTTTGCATTCATATTATTGTTTGTTTAAAGTCCTTTTATTTTTTGTACTTAAAATAGATATATTCCGTTTGTGTTTGAGCTTCAAGATGTTTGAATTTTTCGTGTTTCTCTGCTTAAGCTATTGTAGTCCCTAATATATGAATGTTATAACATGATTTGTAGAGTTAAGGTCCTTCGTCATTAGACTCAATATGTACAGATAAAAATATCTCATTATGAGTTTGAATTTAACTCTGTTTAGGCATATTTAATCCTAAATTTTGCTTCTTTCATATTCTAATCGATTTATACTTTTTTTAATCAAATCTTCAGTTTTCTTGAACTAAAATAGACACTTTATTTGGAAGTATTGCCAATTGTTGTAGCTGTATATGACCTGCAGTTAAAAGATCTTTGAATTTGAAATGAGGTCTAATCTAAAACAAAAGGCCTTGGCTATTCTTAATAAATGCTAAATGATTATATCTTCCTAAGGTTCAGGTTCCCATTTTACCATCTTTGTGGAAATAAATATGTGAGTTATTTTGACATGTTTAAATTGCTAATACTTGTTACACTGCCGAAGAGGTAGATTAAGTGAATGGGTACATCAAGATTACCCCTTATTTTCTCCAAACAATTTGTTTGTCTTTAATCTTGATGATTTTATGCTTGTTGTCCATGGTAGCATAAGTTATCTTCCTTTTTTAACATGCTAGTTTACTTAGTTAAGTCTCTTAACCTTAGAATATCCTCTTCTGATAGATAACCCTCAAAGGACTAGTTAATCTAATGAATATTCAACCCTTTGTTATGATAATCTATGAGTTCAAATCAATCCATGTATGTGTCAGTTGAGAGTATCATTATATATTTATTTTAAACCAACAAGGACTGAAGCCCTGGATTTTATAAAAAATAATTAAAAGAGGTTTGTTTAGGCCCAAAATGGATCAAACCCGAAAATCTCTACAAAAACAAAAGCAAATATAATAAAGGTAAAAGGAAAATAATTAAATAAAAATTCATTTGGGTAGTTCTTATTTGTAAATTCTAATTAACACTCATTCATGTCTCAGAAGCCGATAGACACCAAAGAATTTACTGTAGAGTTAAGGAGCTCCATTTGTTGGTCTACTCCAGCGTTGAGATGAGAAGATGAATCTCTTGAATCCATCGATCTGCATCTATGGTAATGACTATCTATTTCAACAATGTATATTTCTTATTTTTGGGCAAAATATATAAAACAAAATTGGCCAAATGTCATTATTTTTATCCAAATAGTTCTTTTACCTAATTAGTCAAGTTCTAGAAAGTCTATAAAAAACTAATTCATCCCCATAAAATTTAAAAACTTGACAATTTTGAAAAAATAAATTATTAGAAAAAACGACATATGAACAAATAAAAATAGAGTTGTCTACAAGTCCATCTCCATCTGCCTCTTCTAATTTTTCATCTTAATATATATATATATATATATATATATATACATATATATATATATATATACATATATATATATTATTCCTCCTCCTGTCTCTAAGTAACAACAATGCAGGGATAAATTGGGCAACTTGGTAAGTTGATATATCAATGTATGTGTTGTAAAAGAAATAAATCTTCAAGCCAAGATTAGCGGTTCATACAAGGAGTCACTTCATGGATGGTTTGGTTAAAGGAACCCTCCAAAGAAAAGTGATTGTGCTATGTTCCTAGTCAACAACAGAAATAGGGTTCTACTACCTTTCTACTTCTAGACTATAAATAGCACAAAAAAAATTCTTTGGAGGTTCCTTTAACCCAGTCATCCTTGTATGAGTTGTTATGTCTTGACTTCAAGGAAAGTTTCTTTCACACTAGATGCATTGGTATATCAACATACCAAGTTGTTGAACTTGTTCATGAATATTTCTTTATTTCATTCTCATCATTTTATGAAGAGGAGGACGCGAATATATATATATATATATATATATATATAAAGGGAAAAAAAAATAGAAAAGGCATGGGAGTTGGGCTTGGAAACAACTCAACTTTTATTCTTATTATGAACGTATTAGACAATATGTCCACTATTTTACTTTATTTTTTATTTGGTGCTTGTGCATTAAACCTCATTGTGATACTTTTTATTTGGGACAACCCCCTAAACTTAGCTTGTTTTATTTAGAACACGTAGAATTATTATTAATCCTAATTACCTCTCTATATTTGTCTATTTGATAGTCTTTGCCCCTGCATGATCTCATCCTAAGAGAGTTAGATATACTCGCCTATCACATAGATTTTTTTTTTCATGTATCATTTTTTTAGAAAACTTTAAAAAATAATTAATTTTTTAGATTTTGTCAAACCAAATTTATTGAAAAAAATTAGAAGAAAAAATATCATTTATGTAAAAATAATGATATTTGACCAATTTTGTTGTTAAGTATTTCACCAAAAAATAAGATATACATTATTGAAACAGATAGTAATTACATCTATATAAGATATAATAAGAGTAATTGTAATGATTCTCGTGGTCACTTGTTTGCTTTTGTGTGAATTCACTATTATGCCTCTTCTTGTAGCTTTTGTATAGTGTATGGTGTGTGTCGGGATGAATGACATGATTTTTGAGGTGGTCGGTAGAATTTTGACCAAGTTTTTCATTTTGGAAGCATTTAAATTGAAAGAGTTGACTTTGATCAACATTCGGAGAATATGACATTGAATTAGATTTTTATCAGTTCAATCAGCTCCAGAAGGGCTATTTTGGACTAGTGGCATGGTTGATTTAGGTCCTTCGACATGGGTTTGAGTCATTAGGCTAGATGTTTGTCAAAGTTTGGCTAAGGGTTGAATGTAGTCAACATTATGGTGAACATGCCTATATGAGAATCCATTAGTCTGGGTTCCTCTAGACCATCTAGAATAACTTTTGGTTCAGATCCCATGGTAATCAGGGTGATTTTGGGTCAACATTTTATCGAGATGACCTCTATAGGTTGTTTTGTCGATTCCATTGAGTCGGGTATGACATTTTGGCGGGGTAGCATAATTCATTTGCATTCGCATGGTACCAAATGAATCTTGAGCCCCTGTTGGGAAATTTTCTCAACACCAAAATGATTTGATACAGTTTATGTTGGTGCCACTAACTTTGCTTTCCACGACCGTGAGATAGGTACCACAAATGTGAAGACCACCTTATACTTTGTCAGCGCATTCAAGACCATTGAATCACGATCGTGGCTCTAGGGTCTCACTATCGCGATGAATAATTGTGTTGAGTTATATCAGTTTTCTCTTTTCAACATGCATTACTTCTGATAGTGAACCTCTTTTTGGCTATTTTGAGCCGGATTTTTGGAGTAGAATTAGCTAGGATTGTTGGGAATTGTTTGTGGTTAGCTGTAGGGGGCGGGGGCATTCTATGGGTTTTAAATCTTCAGAATATCTTGAAAATTTCTTTGATTTCCTCTCGTCATTTTTATCATTCTTGAGCTTAACTAGTTGGACTATTTTGAGCTAAATCGATTCTCATTTTGACGTTCTTTTCGCTAATTTGATAGCGTGGCACAAATCAGAGGCTCTTTAGAAAGAAAAAGATCTAGAATAAAGGTTCAAGTGTGGTTTCAGCCTTGAGATATGTTACGATATTGAGTAATATTTATCATTTGGGAGGCTTTAGATTGAGATTCTAGGTTGTATGATCCTTAGTTGTATTTTTGGCCACTTAGTGTTATTAGCTTAGCTTTTAGTCTTAAAGCCTTGTTTTAGGATGATCCTAAGTCTTGGTTGGCATTATAGGATCCTGAGAATGCTTCTAAGCACCTTAAACTTAGATTTACACACATTGGGTTGGTTTGATATGAATTTGTGTCTTTTTGGTTGTTTCCAAACTTTTATTGTATTATTACTTTGTTTGTGAGCTTGAGGCCTTGGACTTGGACAGGCTGGAGTTCCGGGTTAGTATGATTGCACTATGATAGGTATCTACCCAACAAATTATGTGATGTGATTGGTTCATGAAAGGCTTAACTGTATTTTTTATGCAATCATGTTTATGACATCTTCACTTAAGGTGTTTGTATTTGGATTGAAGATAAAGATGTGTTTGAGACATGTAAATGCTTTTCCACTTGTTTTGAGCTTTAGAGGGAGCGGGTTACTATTTTTACTTGAGGGAACTTGGGATTTTGGAATACAAATGTACTATTTCCAATGTTTTGTGCCTTAAAGGGATATTTACTTTAAGACCTATTGGTCTGAAAGTAAAGGCTTGATTATTTCAAGGAAAAATACTTTTCTTATAAGAAGTTGGGTAAACATATGGTTTCTCTTTAAATATATGAACTTCTACATATTTTTATTGAAAGCGGTACTATTTTAGTTGATATCATGAGCCCGAATGATTATTTTGGATTGCACTTCATGCATACTAGATATGTTGATGAGCTCCAATGACCCGCATATTGAATTCTAAGTTTTTATGATTCTTGCATATGTAGTTGAGTTGAGACGAGTTACATACTTGTCCCGGATATTCCACGGGGCTGCCAACTAGATAATTCTGGAACTATTTACTTTATTCATGAATTGGCCATATATGCATTACATCGCCTCGTGTTGTATGCCTATCTTTGAGTGGCTTTATTTGTTTGACGAGGGCCGGTGGCCTTATCTTTTACATTGTTAGTGATGTCGGTTAATTCTAGTTTCTTTTAACTCTTTTTATTAGTACTATCGTGCTTCTTTATGAATATATGATTTATCTAAGCTTGATTGGCCTATGATACCTACTCATTACTCCGTGTTTTGGTACCTATGCTTCACTTTTGCATCTTTTTCTCATGCAGCTCCTAGCATGAGCCACCCTTGCTGAGTTTTAGATATCTCATGGACGTTGCAGATTTGGATCGTGGTGAGCTCTTGGTGTCCAGAGATTTGTTGTTTCCCTTATTTTTCTACTGTCTATATATTTGGTAGTTTGATCAGACATAGTTGTTGTATATAGCCTTTTTTTTAACTTAGACTCTCTTGTACCGGTGACACCAAGTCCGGCATTGGATTCGTATGTATAGTTTTGTCTTTCTCGGTCACTTTTGGGACTGTTTTGTATGTTTTGTATGTTTTGTATCACATATACATATATATGCTATGGGCCCTATTCTGTGTCTCTATTTTTCTTCGGCGTTTTTATTTTCCAGTTCTTTATTACTTTCAGCCTTGCTTTTTCGTGTGCATGCTGGGTTTTATAGTTTGCACCAACTTGGCTGATTTCGGGTCACGACAGCGTGGTATCAGATCTTTAAGTTCACCAATTTTACATGTACAAGAGCAAAGGCCTAGTAGAGTCTCGCAGATCGGTATGATGTTATGCCACGACCTAAAATACACCCTAGATGGGACATGGCATATAAGACCCCATGAGTCACTACACAAGCCACTTGACATGCCTACAAACAATATAATAGGATATGTAGGAAATCTCATATAATGAAAAGAGTTTTACATAAAAGTGGAAATCTAATCGTAATTTTGACAAGTAAATCTATTACATTAAGAATGGTTGGTACGTAACTCATACACCACATACAACATCCAAAAACTAAAGGCATAAAAGAATTAAAGCTTAGGTGACAAGGTCCTCGGAACATGAGGACTCACCAAGTCTTCAATCTACAAAGCACTCCACTAGCTACGAGCGGGATGAGGTAGATCGTCGGATCCTACATTAGTTAAATAATGTAGGCAAAAGTATGAATTAGTACATGCAATGTACGAAGTATTAGGGACATGCATAAGAACGTAAAACATGATTATAAGGAGACATAAGGGAAAACATGATATGCATGACCAAGCTAAGAATGGTAAAACCTTTAAAGCAAAATAATAGGTTATGAACATTGTCAATGCATCTTAAAACCATAATGAAAGCTTCGTAAAACCTTTGAAGTAACTTTAGTTCATTTGTGGGATATTAGCTTTAACCGACAATAGATCATGCGAGCTATAAAATGGAATTCGATGTAAATCCCACATCGAGAAGAGATAGTCTACTTGCAAAGGAAGAACTTTGTATCATGATTCATATGCTATTTGTGGATCCACTAGCCAAGTCATTTAAGACAATCTTACGGGGGGGGCCCTATTTTGGAACTAGAGGTTGCTACTAGAGACTACCCTATTTGAGCCTCCACCTCAAAGTTCTCTTAGTTCTAAGCTAAATCCCAACGGAATAGTCATTTTTATAAGCATAACTTCATACATGGAAAAACATTATTAAGATACTAATCCAAGCTCAAATCATCATAGAATAGCTCCTTAAATCATGAATAATACATGTGTGAGAAAACCTTTCATCAATCATGATTCCTTAACATATGAGAAAATCCTTTCACAATTTCATGATGCTTATCTTAAAACAACATAGATCATAAAATAATCATTTTCACAATTCATGCATAACTTTTATAAAAACATCATTCATAGATCCATAGTTTCTTCATATCATGCCTTTAATAGTTCATAGTCAAAATGATTAAAATTGCATGGTTTTAAGTGAAATAAATTTAAAAGCATGTAATTGAGTAAAAAAAAATCATGATAAGATTAAAATCAAACAACTGAATAAATACAATTAGAACTCATGAGGAATTGAATGAAAACATAATCAAATTAATGAAAATTTAACTTAGAGGATTGAGAAATCTTTGGGGCTCAATGGGTGATTGAAACTCATTGATGAAACCCTACATACCTTGAAGATCAACGCCCAAAATCAATGGATGAATAAGAGACTTGAAGATTTGATACCCCATTCTTCTTATTCCTTGAGAGAAATTGGATGGGATTTGAGAATAACAGAGAATGAGAGAGTTGGGGTAATTTTAGGAGTAGAAGGTTAGTTATAGGTTTCCAACTTAGGGTAAAAATGATACAGTATAGGTACTTAATGCATAGGAAAAGACTCAAATGCCCTTTAAAATAACTATCATATGGACTTTACAGTTTTGACCTACGATCCGTGGAAGATTCAATGGCCCGTACTAGTCAACCTTAGAATCAACTTCAGAAACCCAAAAATTACCCATAACACCTTTCTACGGTCTGTCGACCCCATCCGTAGAACATAAGTTCAAGTTCAAAATTTCACCAAGTCTGTGACCCTTCTACGGAACTAATCTACAACCGATCAAACTTTCTACGACTTGTATTGTTCACTCGTAGGTCAGACTTCATAAACATGAATTTCTAAAAACTCAACTCCAAGTCTATGACTTCCTTCCTATGGCTCGTAGGACTTCCTACGGTTCGTAGATAGGACTCGGAGAACCTACTTCAATTCGAAAAATCTGATTTTTCCTTTCCTTTCAAACTTTCCTATTTCTGAGGTGGTACATGATGTAAGTATCTTATCTTCGAGAGGTTATAGAGTATTAGGAATACTTCTCTTTTCTAGTTTCTTGTCATGCATTCTTGACTTTAGAAACTTCTATAATTTATTTTTTCAGTTTTGCTGAGATTGCTAGGACGAGAGCATCTGAGGGTGGGCGAGAGCCTCCAATGCTAGCAAATAAAGCCATAGCTAAGGGTACAGGAGAGGTTGACCTAGGGGTCATGATAGAGCACGAGTTCCAACACCAACTCAGGGCAAGGAGTAGGCACTATCACCAGAGCCTGTTATAGAGGTAAAGTAATTCCAAGGTTAGCCGGATGGTGCGGGGTCAACCCAACATCTACTAGGATTTATTGTCACGCCAATTCTTCAAGTCACTTTAGCTAGGATCCTTAACTTCATTAAAGGTATGTCCTAGGCTGGGACTCTACCAAGTACTTTGGCTAACATTCATGTTAGGGATGAGGTTTAAACCTCAGCCCAAATAGGGGCATGTACAGGTACTAAGGGTGCACCATGTTGTTGTGGCTCCTCATTTAGCGATTCCGTCGGCACCGACAAATTCTCCTCTAGTTTACTAATTTGGGTAGATGGCTAGTGGTAAGTAGATTTGTATCTCATTTTTTGGTCAGTAGTATTAATATTATTTTTGATATTTTTATTATTTTACAATTTTTTGTATTCTTCACTTTTAGTTTTCTATTACTACTTGTTGTTTCATATGTCTCTATTTTCTATACTCTCATACTAGTGTTACTGCTTAATTATGTCTCATTATTGTTGTGTTTTCTTTGAGTCGACGATTTATCAAAAATAACCATTAGTTTCTACCTTACAAAGTAGGATTAAGATATGCATATTCTCTAACCTCGTGAAACGACTCATATGAGACTATACTTAGTGTATTATTATCTATTTAAGTCACGTGTTACATTCTAAAATCAATCATAATCATATGTTGATCATTCCAAACTTATGATTTATCATTTATAAGTACTTTCAGTTTGAGCCCTAATATGTTCTATTATCTCTAGTCACTGGTGAAAGCATCTAGACCATTCAACATGATAAAACCCTTTGTAGAGGGAGTGTTTTTCCTGAATGAAACCCACGTAATGCGAATTCATATTAGGCAGACTTGAATGCAGGTCTAACACCGATGGGTAAACATAAATAGAAATGAAGTTAATAAAATGTTCCTAACTCAGCTCCCAAACTTAAAACAAAAAGTGTATGTCTTGTGTATTGTAATTTTTTTGAGTTGATCAATCTTTATGTATTATACATTGAACTCATTACTTAATTAAAATTCTGAGCTCAAAATTGTAGGGTTTAGCATATTTTCCCCTTTCTATGTGGATAAATAAAAGTCTTATTTGGATCAGCCCACATTAGCCCATAAGTACAATATTATGTGGCATATATAAGACTTGTTTAGGTCTTATATTCAAACACTCGAGAGACAAAAATCAAGAGAGAGCCATTTTAGAGATTGAGAGAGAGAGAGAGAAATCTCATTTTTTGCTTCAAGGAATTTCTTGCTCAAGCAGTTCGCTTTAAACATTGTTTTCTACTTCGTTAACCATTAGATCATGCTCAAATTTTAACTGGTCGTTGAACGGTGGAGAGCATTTGGTTGTCTGTAGCATCTGATCTTGGAGCTTGAACAGTAGCTCGGTTTTGGGTGAATTCTCTCCTTTAATTCTCTAATTTTGTTGAAATATTGTTTTGTTGTTGTTCGTTGTTTGATACTTGTTTTGTCACAAATTTTGTAGAACAATATTTTAACTCTTGGTGATTATAGTGGAGCTTTTGGTCTAGTGATTTTTTACTCTTCACATCAAAGGGTTTTTCACAAAAATCTTTGTGTCTTGTGTGATTGGTTTATTCTTATCTCGTTGTTTTTGTTTAGTTGATATACTTGTTGTCCATTAATTTTAGTGCTTGATTTAATTTGTCTTCTCTTGGTTCCAATTGAAAGAGAAAGTTTAAACTTGGATATTATTTCATTGTTACCGTATCAGACATTGTTTATTACTGTCTTACCTTTCCCAACAAAGTGGTATCACAACCTAAGGTTATTGTTGATTATTTGACTGATGGAGACAAATATGAGCAAGGTGATTTGTTTGAATGGTATTAATATCAGACTTGGAAAGGGAAGATGAATGATCTTCTATAAGTCAAGAAGATGCATTTACCTATGTTTGCTTCTAATAAATCTCAGTCCATGATGGGTGACGAATGGGATTTTGAGCACTTGCAGGTTTGGGGCTATATCAGACAATAGGTTGAAAATAATGTTAGAAATCACATTGTGAATGAGACACATGCCTGAAGTTTGTGGGACAAGCTTGAGACACTTTGTGCTTCGAAGAATGGCAACAATATGTTGTTTCTGTTGAAACAGTTGATGAAACAAAGGTATAAAGAGCGCACATCTATATCTGATCATTATAATGATTTTCAAAGTGTTCTTGACCAACTGTCTAGAATGAATGTAAAGTTCGATGAAGAGATACAAGGACTTTGACTTCTTAATACCCTGCCAGACTCTTAAATAACTCTTCGAGTTTTTTTCGACTATTTCTACTCCTAATGGTGTTGTAACTATGGAATATTCTAAGAGTGGTGTCTGATGAGTCCTCAGATTGGACTCATTTAGGGCTTTATTTTAATAGAAATAGTGTCCTCAAATGCTTATTTTCTCTTAATATCTTATGAAAATTCTCAAGTTTCAGGTATTTGAAGTTTTAATGGAATCATGGACACTTAGGTGCAAAAAGGAACAAAAAGGCTAAAGAGAACGAAGAAACTGAAGCCTGAACATCGCCAAGCACACTTGGTGAATCGCCGACTGGACATACTTCACCCTTTATTCCAGTACGCGAAGCCTTGAAGGAAGAGGATCAAAAAGGCGATGAAAGGAGTTGTATCGCCGATCAGTTCCGCGAAGTAGAAATATACCGCCCAATGTTCTAGGATGCAAAGATATTGTAGGCAAGCACAGAAGGGCGATGAACCAGACGATTGGTGAATCGCCGAGTCGATCGGCGATTCCCACTTACCTCGCCGAACGATTCACCACAACACTATTTTCTGAAACTATAAATACTACCTCTTTATTAGTTGTGAGGAGATCCGAACATTATTGTAATTTTGAGACTTAGAATATTAGCTTTCGGATTTTTCTCTCAAGTTTCGAGAGGGTTTTTGGGAGACTTAAAGAAAGGAGTTCATCTTCCCCAAGTTGGAAGTGGATTTTCTCTATTCTTCTTCCTTTGCTTAAATCAAGGTTTAATTTCTTATACCCATTTTATTTCTCTAATCATTTTAGGTATAATTTCTTATTTCTTGAGACAAATATGTGTTGATATTATTGTTGGGTCTTGTTTGTTGATAGGTTAGATGCAATTTAATGGTGATTTCACCTAGTGGTTGTGGTTTAATTTAATGGGTTTGTAGTTGCAAATACAAAACCACCCATGCGTTTTCGGCTTGCTCGAGAGAAAGGTCGCAAAACTAAGACTGCTAAATTGATGGCCTAAGGAGTGGGTCGACATGAGGTTCAGCCCGAGAGGGTGAGCCCTAGTCCCATATCCTAACACTCAGCATGAGAGAGTGAGTGGGGTAAGGCATAGGCTGACCTTCATGTGGCAAATGGGTGTCCGAGAGGAACCCATTTGAAATGAGGTAAGTTGCCCAAGAGGAAACTTTTTTCCATCTAAAGCTTAGCTTAGTCACTATTATCTTGCAAATCTCCTATCGAAAGCATGTACCCAACGATTTATATCAATATATATTGCGGTCACACCCCAAGAACTTTTCCCCATACTTGATTTTCTCTTTATTTTTGTTGTTTTACCTATTTGTGACAAAACCCCTTTGATATTTGACACTTTTGTGTCATCCACTTGAATTTACTTTGTTTCTATTCGAAAATTTCTTTTAAACTACAACTAATTAGAAGGAAATTCTAGTTCAATTACTATTTTCACTACCACTCCCTTGGGACACGACCCCAACCCTTGGTTGGGTTACTATATTATCGACGATCGTAGACACTCGAACCTTAGGTTAGTGTCGTTGGTCACGATAAGCATCAAAATGACACCGCTATCGGGGAGTGGTGTCACGTGAAAATGTAGTTAACTAGAGCTTTTTGTTCTTTTTAGTGTAGTTTTACTAATTTTACTATTAGTTTTGTATTTCTTTTAAGTTATTTGTGTGTGAAGGTACCTTAGAATTGCTGAGGGAATGGGTGTCAAGTCAGTTGAGATAAATCAAGGAGTCGAGGGTGACTCCAAGTTAAAGGCACTGGTATCTCAACTGAACGACTTGGCCACCAAAATAAAGGAGATGAAAACCAATGCAAACGCCAAGGTTGAGAGACGGATAGGGAGAAAGTGAAATGCATCCATTCTGATAATGGTGGTGAGTATATTGATATTATTTTATAGATATTGCAGAGAGCAGGGTTTTCAACATTAGAAAAATCCTCCAAAAGTTTCTCAGTGAAATGGTTTAGTAGAGAGGATTAACAGAACTCTAATTGAGAGGGTTAGATCTATGCTTTTAGATCATTTTAGATTCTAAGTTGTCAGATTCGTTTTGGGCGGAAACACTTAATACTACTGCCTATGTTATCAATTTATCTCCTAGTCTTGCTTTGAATGGTGATATCCCTGACAGAGTTTGGTTTGGTAAGAATGTCTCTTATGATATCTTAAAATTTTTGGGTGTAAAGCTTTTGTGAATGTTCCTAAGGACTAGAGGTCAAAATTCAATGTTAAACTAGACAATGTATCTTTATTGGTTATGGTCTTGATGAATTTGGCTATACTTTCCATGATCCAGTTGAGAAGAAACTTGTTAGAAGCCGTGATGTTGTGTTATTTGAAGACCAAATAATTGAAGATCTTGACAAGGCTGAGAAAGTTGATTCTGACAGTAGTGAAAGACTAGTTGATGTTGTTCCAGTTACTTTGACTATTGCGCCTAAAAAAATCTTCAAAATGATGAAAACCAAGTTGCTAATGAAGATGGTGATCATGTTCAAAATGACCAGTATGAAGTTGTTGATTCTCCACTGCAAGATGATGTGATTTACCCGCAACCAATTATTGATGCTCTAGAGAGTTCTCTCAAACGATCTACTAGAGAGAGAATTCCTTCATATCATTATTCTCCAAATGAGTATGTACTCTTGATTGATAGGGGAGAACTTGAGAGTCTTGATGAGGCCATGGAAAGTGAAGAAAAATAAAGGTGGTTTGATGCAAAGGAAGATGAGATTAAATCCTTACATGATAATCATACCTTTGATTTGGTTATGTTACCTAAAGATCAATAGGCTTCAAAAAATAGGTGGATTTTCTGGGTAAAATATGAAGATGGTAATCCAGTTCTACGGTACAAAGCTAGGTTACTTGTGAAGGGATTTAACCAGAAAAAGGGAGTTGATTTTGATGAGATATTCTTTCCAGCTATGAATATGTCATCCATTCGTGTAGTTCTAGGCTTGGCTGCAGGTATAGATTTAGAGGTTCAGCAAATGGATATTAAAACTGATTTTTTCCATGGTGACTTAGATGAAGAAATATATATAGAGCAGCCAGAAGGTCTTGAAGTCAAGGGTAAAGAGAATTACATTTGCAAATTTAATAAGAGTTTGAATGGTATGACAACAGCTCCTAGACAACGGTACAGAAAATTTGCGTCTTTTATGAGTCAACGGTGCGTCAAAAAGACTTCTTCAGACCAATGTGTTTTTATTAAAAAATTATCTGATAGTGACTCATTATTGTGTTGTTTTATGTTGATGACATGCTTGTTGTTGGTCATAATACTTGCAGGATATAGAAGTTGAAGCAACTGTTTAGTAAGTCTTTTGATATGAAAGACTAGAGACTAGCAAGGAAGATTCTTGGCATGCAGATTGTTTGTGACAAGACCAAGAAGTGGTTATCACAAGAAAAGTTGTAACACCCCAAATTCGAAAGAGGTCAACCTAGCAAATTTTAGAAGTTGCAGGTGCCAGCCACGAGAGCCAACCATGGCCAATGGGTAGGACCACAAACTATAGGTAGGGCTCCGTGGACTAGCACCCAAAAGTTGTCCAGAGGTCCAGGAACCACGGCCTGACCAACGGACCGTCGGTCAAACCACAGTTCATGGTCCAGCGTTTGTGGTCCAAAACCTCAGAATCATGTTTCAGACGACCAACGACAGCTGTGCAGGACGAATTGTCGGTCAAGCCACGGTCCGTCGGTCGTGGTCCGTCGTTGGTGATCTGGCAGTTAATTATAGGGGTAGTTGGGTCTTTTCCTAATTATTTTATATTGATACTACGTTGTTTATCCTATGTCCAAGACCCCTATATAATTGATTTTAGCCCCTAAATTAAATCATTCAAGTCATTCTCTTAAATTCACCAAAAGAAATCCAAAGTTCTTCCTCTCCAAATATTTCTCTCTCTAGTAGTTGAAGAAGACGAGTGAAACTAGGGCTCAAGGTCAAGTCTCCATTCCCAATTGCTTGTGGGATTTCATAACAAGGTGTAATAGCTTTATTCATCTATGGAATCCTTTCATCCATGGAGCCCTTAAGATTCCCCAATTGAAAAGTAGAAATTCCCCAATTTGAGTTAGGGTTTTCTTCTAAGTTGTGGGTATTGATGGATGTTGATCCAATTGATTTGGTAATGATTGTTTATGCATGAATTGAGTGGAATACCTGTAGAATCCACTCACTGGGAGGCTAGTAACCTGGGCTTGATACCAATTTGTCACGACCCAAACCACTAGGCGGTGCGAGCACCTATACTAACACTTAGATAGTATAACCCTTAGTCTCTAAACGATTTCATCATGCTGAAAAATTAAGAAGATGAGAGATAAAACAGAAAGTTCATGAAGTTTACAAGATATTGAGTTTTAAAAAAAATCAAGATTGAAATTATAGAATAATTAACAACCATGGGGATCTATCCTAAACAAGTACAAGAGCTATTAAAGATACGTCATGTAAACAGAATAATATTATAACCCAGCTCCCACCATAGGGAAGGAAAGTAGAAGTTGTTGGAGATCGTCTTCATCTTCTTTTATGAAACATCACTGCCCCTGCAACTAGACTATTCCAAGTGACATAGCAAGAGTAGTATCAGTAAAAGCAACATGTACTGGTAGGCATCATCGATAACCCCGACACCACATGCAACACGTACGGGTGGAAATCAACTTGAAGAAAACATGTTATAAAGAAAATACCCCAGTCAACCTTTGCGCCCACACTCTGACCACCTTCTTTGTCTTAACCACAACTAGTAAGCAACACATTATTGACCCTCTATTTGCATCACTACTAACTCTAATTTAGATTAAGGACTAACTTTTCTTTCACACAGAGAAGTTTCGAAAAAACACATACCCTCCAACCCGGCCAACTAACATACTACACGCCTATGATTCTCCACCGCAACAATTCGACCCTTGACCGCATAGTATACCATAACAAGCCTCCCCAACCACTCTGTAACAAACGCCATTCCCAAGGTAGATTCTAGTCATTTATCACCATTCCTACTACTCTACCTCTTACTCTCACACCTCCTCATACGTGGGATACATAACACATTTAACATCCACAATATAGTAAAATAAATAACCTCACCACAATACGGAAATTAGTAACATTAGAACTTCCAGTTCTTTCATATCCATTATTACACAAGATGGGCATGATCAATCAGAGTTCTGCCAATTTCGCTATTGTGGTACAGGAAATCATATTCATTCACAAATAAGAAGTCAACAATGGTCCTCTCATTGAACTCACACTCATATTGGTAGTGTGTCGGAACGTGACACCCGATCCAATAATGTATCAAAATGTGACACCCAATTCAATATGTGTTGAAACGCGACATACTATCCAATTATGTGTCAAAATGTTACACCCGATCCAATCACGTCTCGAAATGTGACACTCGATCTAATCAACAAAATCATAAACACAATCAACAATGCAATGAATGATTTACACATTTATATTGTACCATCAAATAACAGGTTCCTTGCATGCTACAGAATCATAACTAATCATATCATTAGATTCATTTCATCATTGCCTATTCACATACATGCATGAACACAATAGAGCAATTATCGGGCATATATAACACTGATGGGAAATCAAACCATCACCTACCCCTAAATTCACAAGATAAGTCTACCCACACGGTACACACTAGTTCAACCACAGGGACCACACTTACTATCCTCCCATCTTTGGACCCGAACAACTAAACATGAAATCTCTAGTCGACTTACAATATAATAGTGGTGGGAACAAGTTATCAACTACTCGATAAAGAACACCTAGCCTACCTGGGCTCCAAGTAGTTGTTTGAGGATTACAACATGATTCCTGACTTTTGGACAACGAAACAATGGTGGCAGGCCTAGAAGCCATGGGTTGTAGCCTTTCTTGTGTTAGAATTTCTCCTCTCCCTTCTCTCCAAGCCTACAACAGCCTTTTGAGGGTTTTTAGGGTGACCCCCGTCTATTTTGGCACTTAATAGAGAAAGTGGAAAAATAAGAATTCGCATCTTTCAATTCTTTTTTTGACTATCCCACCATGGTGGCACCTATCTCGTTGTGGTGGCACCACTATGGCGGCGTTATTCCAACTATGGCGGGATGGTACGACAACTTAGTTTCACAAAATACAGGTCGGGTCATTACAGAAACTCCCTAGAAGGATAATCGAAATGCACAAGAAGTTTACCTATTTTTCTTTTTCACAAAATTTTCAAACATATGGTCGTTGCTATATGTGAGAGTTAGAGGTCATCGAAGTCGCGATATCTCTTTCAATATATATCAAATTTATTTGAATTATTCAATACAAAATTGTATCAACCTTTTGACATGCAAATAAAATCTGACGAAAAATAAATTTAAATTTGACAAATCTCATTTAATATAGATAAGGTGTAGCACATTAATGATAGATATTTTGTTCATCCTGCTTACGATTTAAAATGTGTCCTCATTCCTCAACTTTATTGTTGCGATCCTTATTGAGTGTGATGACACTTGTCTATTCCACAAAGACAAGTCAGCCTCAACCCAAAGAAATGAAGAAAAGAAAAAAGATAAAGCAAGAACAAGATGAAAGCAGAAAAACTGATTCTTTCTATTAACACCCCAATACCTGGTTATCACGCGTACAAGCCACTAATACATAAAGTGTGAAATTAAGAAATAAGTACAAGTCTCAACCTCTGTTTCTCAAATAGAACAAAGCATATATAAAGGAAGGGAAAAAGAGGGACTACCGGGATGACAAACAACTACCTCTCAATCGTCCTTTGACAAGCCTCAGAAAGAAGGAGAAGAAGGAGAAGAAGCCTCAATCGTCCTTTGACACAGTACCGGGCTCGAAACTTACACAAGTGTAGAAGCATGAAGTGATGTAACACCTCGAGCTTTGAAAATGTTAAAGTGGGTTAACAAAAAGTACCATAGGCCCAAAAAAGGCCAGGACCCTTTAGTGAACCAAAAATTGTCCGTGAAAGGGGTCCACTGGTTGTTTAAGAAGGTGGCCAATCCGTTAAAGGCTGCCAAGAAGTTGAGGATCCTAAACTGGTCGTGAAGCTTTGTATAGACCGTTTAAGGGTCCTTACAGATCACCCATCAAGTTTTAAAGTTAAGTTTATTTTGGTCTTCCCCTTTGTGTTGGGTACCTAAGTTATGTCATTTAAATCACTTTTTCAAGACCTATATAAGTGATTTAAGTCCTAAAACTATCCATTCTAAATCATTCACTTGATTCCTAAATTTCCCTTCAAGATCATCCCCAAAATCCTCTCTAAGGCAAGGAAGAAAAATCTACAGTTTTACTTCAATAACTCAAATTCATCATAGATTGTGGGCATTGATCACTAAGTTATTTTAGCATTCACCTATGAATTCCTTTCCACCATATGGTTTCTAAATTCTTCAAGTTTTACGAGTTAGATTCTCAATTCAAAAGTTAGGGTTTTATTCGATCTTTTTATAGAGGTTCCTTTCAATTATGATCCAATTAATTGTTTTCTATATTTTAATGCAAGAATTAAATTATTTACATGATTTTGTTTTGAACTCATCTAAACCCATGCATGACCTATGATTTCTTACTATGAACACATGATGAGGCTTACAAACTATGATTTATAGAAATTATGCATGTTTTATGAAAGCAATATCTATGACTCAAGTAAGCTTATAGATGAACGCATTTATATGTTCTTTGAAGCTTGGCCATATTACATGAAGGACATCTAAATTTTCTATCAATACTTTTAGACTATTTTCCTAAATTAGGTATTTAGTAGTATGATATTCGGGTATGCCATCAATGATTATGGATAAAGTTGTTAAAACTATTTACATTAGTAGTACGACACTTTTAGCATGAAGTTAGTGACTATGGGCCTTATAAAGATAATATGAAAAGATCATGGATGATGAGAGGTTTTCTCACACATAGTCTAAGGAGCTACTCTATGATGTATCTAGCTTGGATTAGTATCTTAGTTGTAATTTTCCATGGATGATAATATGAATAAGATTAATGACTATTCTATGGGATTTGTACTTAGCACCGAGAAGATCACTACTAAAAAAACAGTGAATACCGACCTAAAAATTTCCGACCTTAAATGGAGGTCGGTATTTACAAGTAGTCGGTTTTTATGCAAAATAAAGAGGGAAAACCAAATTCCGACCTCCGGAGGTCGGAATTTTTCCTGGAAAAAATGAATTACAATAAAAATACCGACCTCATGAGGTCGGTATATTTTATATTTAATTGAGAAAATAATACCGACATCAAAAGGTCGGTTTTTATTGTAATTCATTAAAAATTCCGACCTCAGGAGGTTGGAATTTTTTCTCAATTAAATATTTTATAATTCCGACTTCCGAATGTCGGTAGTATGTAATTAAAATACCGACCTCATGAGATCGGTATTTTTATTTCATCTAATTACTATTAATTAAAGCGACATCCGGAGGTCGGTTTGCGGAAAGCGGGAAAACCAAATTCCGACCTCTGGAGGTCGGAAATTTTTTCGGAAAAAATGAATTACAATAAAAACCGACCTCTTGATGTCGGTATTAAAAAAATAAATAAATAACAATATTTTATTTTTTCTCAATAGGTTTTGTGTAAAATAAAAAACAAAAAAATTATAATACCGACTTCCGTATGTCGGGAAAATTAAATAGTAATAATAAATTAATATAAAATACCGACCTCATGAGGTCGGTATTTTTAATATATAATTGAGAAAATAATACCGACATCAAGAGGTCGGTTTTTAATGTAATTCATTAAAAATTCCGACCTCCTAAGGTCGGAATTTTTTCTCAATTAAATATTTCATAATACCGACTTCCGAATGTCGGTAAAAATTAAATAGTATGTAATTAAAATACCGACCTCATGAGGTCGGTATTTTTATTTCGACTATTAATTAAAGCGACATCCGGAGGTCGGTATTTTTATTTCATCTAATTACTTTTAAAAGTGATATCCGGAGATCGGTTTGCGATTTGCGGGTAAACCAAATTCCGACCTCAAGAAGTCGGAATTTTTCCCAGAAAATGAATTACAATAAAAACCGACCTCTTGATGTCGGTATTATTTTCTATTTTGATTTAATTTTATTTAAATCATTTTCCGAAGGACCATTTTGTGTTCTTAAAATTTAATATGATATATATATATATATATATATATAATTTAACTACACATCAACAGAATTTTAATATTTAATAAATTTACATATATATATATATATACATATACATATATTATATGTTGATGTGTAGTTAAATTATATATGTTTAATTAATAAAATCAACCTCAAGAGGTGAGTTT